>NW_010543885.1:39196-58031 GCF_000687285.1 Phaethon lepturus | reverse complement strand
CTGGGTGGCGATGCCGCCGTCCCTCCAGCCGCACGGGCAGCTGCGCCTCGGCCCCAGCCTCTCCCCTGAGGTAGCACGAATCCCTTAGGCAGCTGTTCCACGTGAACCGCGCCCTGACCAGCTCCCCTGTAAAGTTGTTAAGTATATGACTTAAGTATATTCTGGGCTACCCTCGCTTGACATTAAAACGGCCTTCTACTTGGTTTTAGTGCTTGCTGGCAGCACAGGAGCAAACGTAAAGCCGCCGCGTTAACTGGCTGGGAAGTCACAGGGGGGAACACCAGCAGCCGTCGCTCTCTGGGTACTGCAGCCTTGTGCGTGATGGCCCCAAAGTCAAGACTTGCCTCAGAAACCCCCATGCAGGAGCTCACCCGGCAGTAAGTCAGACCTTGCTGGTACAGCCCATAGCTTTCAGCAGAGGTTAAGCAGACGTTAAATGCCAGCCCGAGGAAAGACAGCTGTGAAGGAAATTCTCCAGGCGTGAACTGTGAATTAACGCACGGTGACTCAAAATCTGCTTCACAAGTTGTTCAGTGCAGCCTGTAACACTGCGGACACGCAGCCCCACTTAAAGCCACAAGATTGCCGGAAATCATGGGTGTTGCAAACCCTCATCCAACGTTTAAACTCATAAAAAGGTTTTAAAAAAGCAGATGAATATGAGTTGACTGTGCATCAACGTTTTTAAGTGCAAACACTTTTGATTTTTCCTTTGGACACGTGGAAGAAAGTTTTTATTACTTTATTTCCTAGCGTTTCTTAATAATGCTCATGCCCTTCCCCAGGGAGGCGTTACTGCATTTGCTAGGGATGCGGAATGGTACATTCAGACCTGTGATGTACTTTTGAAAATCGGAATAAATCTGGAGAAAAAAGAGAAAAGATGGTTCTTTTTTTCCCTTGTTTTTGATCTGCTATAGCAGACTCATAGTACCCAAAGGGGTTATTCTGGCTCCAGAGCAGGGGGAAATGCTAGAACTCAGTAACTCAAAATAGGATCACTGAAAACAACTAGAAAGATGTTTCTTTTGCTACTAACTGCCTTCACATTCCATCTGTTTATCTGCACTTTTCTGAGGGAACTGCCTTCTCCCACACAAGCCAACTTCAAACCCAGCAGTTCCACATTTTTCCCCCTCTAGCTTTTTTTTCCCCCTCTTTTTATCTATCCCTCTAATTATGAAGTAACTGAAATGTTAATTTATTGCTATCTTGGCATTCCCTCGAACCGTACTGGTGGGAATCTGACTACCTTTGACCACGGCCAAGCATGTTACTTTAGGAACGTGTGTTGCTGTACCCGCTGTACTTCATGCTGCCGGCATCGCTGCTGCTGCCCTGCCTTGGAATGCTTGTTTTTGTATTTTCCAACTCCTGTTATGCTTGGACGATAGCTTAATTGTGTGGTAAGTTACCCAGAAGCAAGGTCTCTTTTCTGAATCATGCAGTGATTTATGTATTTTAGGTTAACTCCAGAAGTGGCCCTGTAAAGGTTTGAGTCATGTTTCACACATGGGAAATGTGGCTAGGAAGGCTGTTTAGCTGCTGCCTTCTAACGCAAGTTATCTTGTGTTTTCACATTATTGCCCCCATTCAGAGATGTAAGAGGTTCCTGCTCTCCTCTCCCCTCACCCTCCTGGAGCTTTACTGTCCCAGCATGGCTGTTGATCAGTGTGTGTGGTGATGCTCCAAGCCCAGCCTGCAAAAAACCACAGGATCTGTTCCCATATCCATCTCGGAGCACAACCACGCACAGTTGAAGGGGCATTGGGGGAGAAGAGGAGGGTGGCCAAGGAAGGTGGAGGGGTCAGGGACCTGCTTAACAGGACCTGCCACTGGCAAAACTGGCAAAATAGCAACGTGGACTCACAGGCTCATGTCTGTCCCATGGGTCCCTGGCAGAGGATAGGTCCTGGAGAATGATGACAGGCTTCAGACTTCAACTGCATCACTATTTTTCCTAATCAAACCATCTGGGCCCCACTGAAAGTTGTGTTTCTTTTTCTCTGGCTTTAAATGTGGAATTTATAACTGCAGCCCAAAAGCACTCTTTCACAATCAGGTTTAAAAGAGGGAAGTGTTTCACAGCCCCCCAACTATTTTCATAGGCTGTCAACATTAAATGTAAGTTGGCACCTAAAAAAGGCTGAGAATGGCACCCTTGTGCAGCATCATTTCAAAGTTAATGCTAAGAAATGTACTCTTCTGCTTCCACCAGTTTAAACTCTCCTCAAAGTCCATCACAACTGAGAACCTCACAAAGGTCTCGATGGAGGCAAGGACTTTGATATGCATGGAAGCCACTACTAATCAGCAGATAGTCAGCTTAAAATGATCTGGTAAGGGCTTTGCTGAGTCAGGACCAAAATAGAAAGCTACGATGTGTTTTAGGATAGGGGATATTGAAAATGCTCCTGGTCTGAGTACTTGTACAGGAAGGTATAAAGCTGACATCTATATATTCTAAAATTTGGGAGAGGATTTTTTTTTTCCCTCTTTGACAACAGACAAAATGTAAAAGTCTGAAAAAATTATTACTCATCTTCTAGCAACAGCTACTGGTGAGGGCTTCAAAAGAGTTAATACAAGGAACTAAATGAAAAATTTCACTTGTTCAGCTTATTCTGCAGATGACTGGAACAGTGAAACCTGACAGCCTGCCTTTTCTATGTAGACAGCATTAGGGGAGTACTTCAGTGGGCAGGATTTCACCACCAGATACCAACAGAAGAGTTCTTCCCAAACTTACAGAAAAGAGCATGAGCTGTGTTTTTACTGCAGAGGAAAAACCATAATCAAGGCATAGTCCATTTCCTGCACTCCCAGTTCATGCATCTCAAATTTTGGACTCATTGAACATTATTCTTGCAAAGTGGAAGAGGCTCTCCTTTATAAAGTGTGTTCTGCCCCTTGCAGGAACGGCCCTTAGGTCAGACCTCGGACAGATTCTACCCCTCTCTTCCTCCTCAGGAAAGGAGCGTAAGGGGACAGGCAGTAGCAGAAGACTGTCCAAGAGACAGACGGCAAGACACATCTTCCCAGGAGAAGAAAATCAGCACCCCTCCCTGGGCCTCTCCTTATCCAGAGGGAGCCTGAGACGGTGAGAGGCTGATAAAAAGCCAGAATGCAACCGGGAAGCCCGAGCTGCTGCAAATCCCACCACAGTGCCCTTTCTCCAGCCAGGAGCCAGAAAAAATGAAAACCACTTCTCCATCTAGAGGGGCTGAGGCATTTGATGGGTTAGTAGGTGGAGGGAAAGGTTAAGCTGTCGTTATCAGGCCCAACTGCAGACCAAAGGACAACCAAAGCTAAGAACAGCAGCATGGAGAAGTGGGGCATTTTTTACTGCCGAAGACTTACTAAATACAATTTGCAACTTTGTCCTTACAAGGAACACGCACTGCTCAAGCTCTTAAAAATTAAGACTAGGGTGATTTATTAATCTTGTTAAGAACTCTGATACAAAGCACAGTAAAAGGCCACAGACCAAGTAAATAAAACGTGGCTTCTGGCCACTTTATAAACGCTGCTACAGTACTACCAGTAAAACAGACTCACTCTCACACCAGTTCAAACAAGTAGTTCAACTGGCAAATAAAAGTTCCATTCACTTATCAGTTTAAAAAGTTTAATAAAGCTTTAAGTGTTTGCTGGTTTAAATGCTACCAATTTCCAAAATGGATTCACGATTAAGTTAAGTGAGATCTAAAGAAAGTTATTAGGTTTGGAAGGCAAGACTGTTCCTAAGCCAGAGGAAACACTTCTGACCATGTAAGATTGCAAGAGTAGCAGACTGTATTATAGGCCTCAAGTCACTTAAATTTATACAGGTTATTAGCATTATCTGTAAATATACAATATAAACAATTGTACATACATGGCATATAGCTTTGTTCTCCAGAACAGTAGACAACTCTTTAGCTTAAGACATCTTCGCCTACCAAAACAAAAAGGCACATCTGAACAAGATGCATGCTAAGTACTAGGGATCCTTTCCAATATCCGAGACAGGTAGTCCTTGTCCATCCCTTCTCAAAATAATCAAGACCAACTGAATATTTTGGTATTTAGATTTCAACCTATTTTTCATCTTCAGCAGCAAATCAATGGCAATTAAGACATGGCATTAAAATATTCGAGAACAGTAGCTGTCGCTCACGAACCTCCAAGCTTACACGACGTTAGAAGGCAAGTGGCCAGAGGTTTAAAATGGGTAACACTGTGTATGTCGTGTTGTGTAATCATCCCATCGTTCTTTTTTTTTTTTTTTTTATTAAAAAAAAAAAGGCCACTAGTGCTCAAATTTGAAAAAATTCCACAGACGCACCCTTTTTGGCTCAGTGCAATTAAATGATGTCAGTTTAAATTCATTTAGTGTAGTTTACAGTGCAAAAGATATATTTTGTATACTGGCATAACTGTCGGCACTGAGGATGTGAAACAAGGCAATGCTGCTGATCACCTGAGGGTAATGCTGTTGAACAGACGCAGGCTAGAGAGTGTGTAGTCTTATTTTTCCAATTTAAACTCTTTTTTTTTTTTTTGATCAGCAGCACTTTAAGAGCATAATTTGTGAAAGTACTAAAATACACTGCCTTTTTGAATAAATAAAAAAAAGGAACTTTACAAATACTATTCCAGTGTCAATGACTACTATGGCTAAGGTCATTGAGGAGTTTCTGCATTTTCTAGCAAAGACAGTCTGTGCAAAGGAGGGTGGGAGAGCTCCCTTTTGTAAGTCTTTGGTGGCAGTTTTGGTAACTGAGGGCTCGAATTGTGCCGGGGTGGGACCGGGGGCGCAGGCGGGTGAACCAGGTTGTTGTGACTCGTGCTGATCACGCAGCAGCGGCGCAGTACCCTGGGAGAGGGCGTGCTGGGAGGAGTGCCGGGAGAGCTGGGGCCTGTGCTCGCCTCCCTGAACCAGTCGGGATCTCTGTGCAAGCGTCCCACCGGCGGTGGCTGGAGGTTTAGAGGGCAGTTGATAAAGTGTTCAGGTGGCCGGAGCGGTACCGGTGGTGGAGTATCAGGAAGAGGGTCACGGGGGGGTGGTGGAGGAGGGCTGTGCAGTGGCTGGTCAAAGGGGTTAGTGTAAGCAGGAGCACGAGGTTGTATCTTTGGAGGCGGCGGCTGCCGAGGTGGAATTGCTGGAGGGTCGTCATCCGACTTTAAACTTCCCTACAACATTACAGAAAAAAAGACCTTGTAAGAAATGTAGATGTTTAAATAAAGAACGTATCTTCTGACAATTCTCTTGATGTCTCTGCTACTGCTGCTGACAGAAACATCATACTGGTGTGGCCATCTCTTTGATCCGAACAGGACCACTATGTTCCTGAAGTAGCTAGCAGAAACTGGACACTGGGAACCTGAAACCTCAAAAGGGCAACTGGAGCACTGCATTTGAAAGTCTTTTAGACTAACAAAGTCTTGGATAGATGTTCCCTGGTTTATTATCAAAGTTATTCAATATAGGACAGAAATACCTTAGCATTAGATGCATCCTGATCCATCTTTTTTCGTGGAGGAAGTGGAGGAGGATTTTGAGGCTCATCACTTAGTTTAGGAAAGCTACCCCATGAACTGAAGAAAGTCTCTGGAGAGAGGGAAGCAAACATTTCACTGCTCATGCAGTATCTGAGGAACATATTCTAGAATATTAAACCAAACTAGAAGCAACTCAAATAAGCAGATCTTTGTCCTCAACAGCAACACGAACCATTAACTTCAGTTGTATGAAATTCTCATTTGTTTCTTTAATCAGATATACTCCCCACAAAATGGTTTCCTACTTCCAGTATCAAAGATACACATTGATAGTTAACAGGCAATGCTAGAGGACAGAAAAATAAACAAACTCCTAGCGAGCACGTAAATAACCTTCCCTGCAATCCCCTCTATATTGCAGAATCTACCCCCGGTTAACCACAGTGCCTGCAGTTTGCCCACATGCCTCAATTACACTTCGGAGTGGAAGCTTGTTCTCTCAGCCGTATGGGTGCATGTTCAAATTCAGAAATTTAGAGGCTTCATTAACAGGTCTGCAACACTTCTAAAGTAGAATTATACACTGAACAGAACAGACGATATCAACTCTTACAGCATTTTAGGACGTTTCTAGTCTGTCCTTTTTACAGAGGGGAAAAAAAAAAAATCCTCAAAGTTAAGAAACAACACAACTCCCCAGCCTCTATTTGCGACTTTTTTCACAACTTTGCTTTTTCTCTTAGAAGTGCACAGAGTTCTGTATCAATACATCAGGCACCTCTCCAGTTTGAAATGTTAATCATATTATGAAAAAGTGTATGTGCCTGTGTAATAAGGCAGTAAAAAGAGAAGCTGAAAACACAGATGAATACAGGATATCCCTCACAGCTGTGGTACAAAAAGCACCTCTTCTTTCCCAGCAACAGAACGGTTATTTTCACTAAGTGGTAATACGAAATTATCAAGTTGCTTCATTTGTAGCATTAGTCAAACAAAATAATCATCAAGGACATTCAAAATACAAGCAAAATCATACCAGAGCCTGAGGAAAAAGAAACAAACCAAATCAGACAATTTTTAGACTTCACATTCTTTACTAGACATTTGATGTGAAATCTGTATTAAAAAAATCCTCTCAGAACCCTAATGAATGCAGCCCACGTTTTCATCCCAGTTTTCAGGTTTTAATTCCCATTCAGCTCTCCTGAAACCAGGAAAAGCAGAGTTAAATAAAACATTTAAGAGTTATGGTACTCACTCGACTGTGGCAAACTGATGGGAGCGAAGATGCTATTGTTACCTGTTAAATGAAAAACTGATTAAAAACTTTCCACACAGAACAACTGCTCTACAACAGCACATAACGTATGCTTGCGAATGACCTCAAAGATCACCATAATCTCCAAGTTTATGCTAACATGAATTAAACTTTCCTGTGTAAAATATTCCTGAACGAGAGATTTTAACTTATGCTGGGAATTAAATTTCATTATTCTACTCTGTTCTGACACTACCACGTTGTTGTTCACTTTCCCTGCATGCCCTCAGCATTTGCCGTATAAAAATTGTCACTTTTGCCCCTCACCACACAGCTACAAGAAAAACTTGGGAGCGTTATCAGCGCGTCTGAACTAACAGTGTAATTTTTTAAATCAAGACTGCGTTGTGGAGTGAGTGCCCTGACCATCCCCACTTCTGGCACTTCGGTTCACATCTCAAAACACACCGACTGGATTCCCTTCAAAGGAAATGAAACCAGAATCACTAGAGTGTGATAAGTCCACAGGACCACTCCTGAAACGCACACTGGTGTGGATGCTAGGTCCTCGGCACCGCTCCTCTCTACGGATGTGCCACTGGTGGTAAAGTTGGCATAGCCCCTGCACAGTAGTGCCTCATGGGGACATCTCCCGTAACAGACTGCCTCAGCTCCAGCAGGTAAAAAGACTGGAAATGTCACTTGTTATGGAACTACTTACAGCAGGGATTTCCAAACCGCAGTACACGTAACACTGACGCAAGAACTTCATAGTCCACAACTAAATTTTGCAACTTTTTTTTTTAAAAGGCTGGCATACGCACCAATACATTTTGGAAGCCTGGGGGACAGTAACAACAATTATTACAACATCCTGCACATTTACCATAAGAGCTGTTGAGATCAATATCTAAAAACACACTGAACTCCGAGGAAGCAGACACTGGCGGCGTAGACGGTGTGTTTGGAGAAGTTGGTGCCGATACTGTTGATTCATGCTCTGCCTCAGTAATTCTACTGAAACTTATCTTACTCGGTTCCTTTTCAAGTGGCAATGGATGGCTTCTCAAGGTGCCAGAGGTGGAGCCGTGTCTGCCAGTGTTAGGCCTTATCCCAGGAGATTTCAGGGGGTATGTTGTTTTTCTAGGCTGGAGAAAGTAAAGCTGGTTAGTACTGCTAACAGATACTTTTGCTTTCAGATAGCAAAATTGCCAAGTCTCTAGGAGGTATTTTTAAAAGTACTTGTCAAATGCACTTTAAATGGTATTACAGCCTTTCTACAATTGACGTGAGGTTCAGCCTGTTGGTATCTATACAGCAGAAGTTTACTGAAAAGTTATGGAGGCAGCTTAATGAATCTTTTTGCCTAGCTTAGTAATTTAAAAATTTTTTTTCACAGCTGTGACAAATGAAGAATCAAGTTGCAGACGCATGCCAATCAGGACAAAATATAGGGAAGAGCCCGTCACAACCTTGTGAGAGAGAGAGAGAGATTTCAAGTGCCCCATAGGCCTGCAGAAGAGCCTCATAACAACACCATAAGACATGCTTTGTGCTTGTACCACAGCAGGTCACCAGGCCCCTACACACGTCCAAGATCAAGGACACGCTCAGATGCACGTTGTCTACGTCCTCTGGGTTACTCAGGACGAAATTCTTACGCGCACGTCACTGGTGTGAACGAAACAAGCCTCATTAGACTCAGGTGTGACACAGCACAGATCAAAGCTGATTCCTTGAAGATGAATTACGTTCCCATCCTACAGTGGTATGCACAACTCCACCACATTACAGTACCCAGAACTGGACTTTCCTGAAATTCCAATGAGAATATCTGCTTTGGAAAACATGAACTGTAAAGAATTCATGCCCAGATGACTGAGATTGAATATCTATTTTTAGAAAATGTTTTAAAGAAATTATGCAAGCAGTGTTTTTGCAACAGCAATTTCAGTCACTTTCTTGCCATGTTTGTAGTATCATCTTACTCATGCCCCTAACAGGAGATTGCTAAAATGATTTATAGTTCTCCCATGTCCATGACATCTGAGGAGATGTCCCCAGCTCCTCAGAAGTACAATAACAATGTATAAAAACCCCAAGCATTCCAGAGAGTGATCTTTCTGCTTAAAAAAGAGCTCTGGGCTATTTTCTTAAAAAACAAGATTGCTACTCCTTTGAATTGAACTGTATTTTGATCAACAAGAAGGCTGCACCTTAATCCATTCCGTGATATACTTCAGTTTTTGTAACAACGTGAAACATTTAGACAAAAGAAAAATAGAAATTAACTTCTACTTAAAGAAAACTTAACACATCGATTATGCATAAAATCTGTATTTCAATTAATATTAATAAGTTTTGATACTGTGAAATGAAAAATGTTATTACATATTCTATCAAATTACTATATGCTAAGAAACCCAAATTTAAATCGTAATGTTTTGGGTTTTGCCAAAACAATGTTCATTCTAAAATAAGCCAAAGGTAGCGTGTTTTATTAATGACAAACGCCTGAAATAAGTATTTTAACATCATCTCATGATATAGAATTCTGAAGGAAATACATATGGCTTATTAAGTTAACGACATAATTCTTTTTCATAGTGGGTAGTGGATTTTAGCTATTTAATGTGCAGGACGACACTTACAAATCTAGGTGGTTGCTTGCAGTTTCGAGGTTCAATTTCTAATGACTTGTTGAACAGATAATCTGTGAACTCTTTTTCTGGTATCTTCCCCATAGGATTGAGATTCTCAAAGAATTTCTAAATGAAACAAGCATCAATAATATTTAAAAAATAAGCATATACACCGAATCTTAATGAAATGCTCATAATTAACTGATTAAAAATCTAGCTTTTCACCATTGTGAAGCTCATTTCCAGGAAAACAGGAGTAAAACATTCCCTGAAATAATCCCATGCAAGAAATAATCAAGATCTGGTAATGTAATATGGTACATTTCCGGAAATAGAAGAATGACCTTGCTTCAAATAACTAGGCACAGTAAATGAAGTCTTCTGTAACCTGTTTGCTAATATTTTTGACTTGTCAATCACGGACAGCACAGCGGTGTTAGAGGCCACACAACAGCACACCTGTGCCTGAAGAAGCTAACGTCACAGATCTGGGAAGGAGCAGGATACGGACGATGCAGTAGTGAAAGCCAAGGTTATGCTCGCACCATTTCTCAGAGGTGCTTTGGATGTGATCAGTTAACTACAGAGAACAGGAAGGGACGGAGGGCAAAAGCAGGAAGGTCAGAGGCAGGGACAGAGCGCTACGGCCCAAGGACTGGAGGGAAGGCATGGTGAGGACAGGACTGGCACCAAGGGCGCGGGCAGGACAAGGCTCCCCGACGGCCTGACAGTCCCGCGTTAGCTGCCCCTGCTGCAGCTGGCGTCTCTGGGTGGTGAGCTACAGCATTTTCCATTTGTTCTTTTTGTCAGCGCAGATACTGCCATCCCCTGAACTTAATGTACTTCTTGGCTTAAGAATACTGTAAATCTCCTAAACCCTTCCCAGACGCGTCCACAGCAATTAAACACACAATGCAAATGACATTTTAAACAGCACTGCTATTGCCCACTTAAGTCTTCATGCAACCAACTTCTTTGCCACTTCCCGCCTGCTGCTGTTCCCTAGCCAAGACTGAGAGCTGTCCACACTGCTCTTTTTTGGAAAGGTTACAATCAGCCGTGCACTTAGGAAGCATGGTTGGGTACTTAAAGCTATTCTTTTCAATCGTTATTACCTCCATATAAAAACACCTACCTACCATCACCTGGCTCATTGTTTCACCATCTTCCTTTGAATTATCTGGGATTCACTAGTCTTTGTCTTAGGTTAATAACCACCTGAGCATCCTTTCTTATTTCTAAAGATAAGGGTGGCTGACACTGGTGCATCCCTGCATTCACTTAGCTTCTGCTGTGCTGAACGGCTGTTGGTATTTGCGCTGAACTACACGTCCTCTGACTCTTAGCGGGGTCAGTAGACCTTGGTCAGAGGTGTTACTACAGAATGCCTGAAGGACTCAACACACTGGGCTCGTACAGAGCATTTTAGGTTAAAGGCAACCGATTTTTCTCCAAAAAGTTCTGTTGTTTAGTCAGTATGTCTTACTCATTCTGTTGCTAAAAAATTCTCTGATACCAGGCTGCAGAACAATAAGGGGATGAACAAGACCCAGAACACAGAATCCAAGTGAGTAAATCCCCACTTCTGGCTAGTCCTTTGCTGTGGTATTTTGTTGTCTACCAGCCACTGTTCCCCCCTCTTCTGATGGTCACTGTTCACGCAAGATTTGGTCTCATACTAGAAGATTACTTGGCAATTTTTTGTCATGTACATTCTTTTCCCTCTCCTATCCCCCAAACAAATATTTAATGTTCAATTACCCGAATTTCTGGCTCTATCCGTAAACAGTAAGGCTGGTTTTGATACTGCTGAATTTCTCCTGTAATTTCAGCCACTTTTCTCCTTTTGCTGAAGTTAATTAGTTCTTTCCCTTGTCTTTTAAGGAAGTCAGGATTCCCTTCTTCTGTCTTCAAAATATTTGTTAGGTATATTCCTGATAAAGAGAGAAGTGTTTTTTGAAGTTCATTTTCATTCCAAGAGCTGATTTCATTCTTTCTGATGAATGATAAAAAAGTCTGCGCATAGGTAGACCATTCCCTTTAATGCTCCGACAGTTTATTAGCTGGCAAGAATGAAACAAGTCTGTGTTTTACATAGGAACAATATATTATTGAAATAAGATGTTTTATCTCCTTCACTTGAGAACCTGAGTTTAGAAAAAAACATCTGCAGGTCATTGCCATGAACAGATGACCGATGTGGAGGCAGTGTTAAACCAAGTAAGGTAGTATTCATATGAATATAATACCAGTAATCTGTATACTAAACTAGAATAATAAACTTATATAAAAGACACTGAGTCTAAAAACACTACAAACCTAGGAAGGTGAAGTCACACATTATATTAAGAATTCTTTAAAGCTAAACACAACCCTGATCTCTTTAAGCAATATTAACACATCTGCATCAAACTCAACTTAAGACTGACAATACACACAATATTAGCCTGCCGTGGTGTTACTTACCAAAGAAAGGCACACAGGGTGGATTAATTGACTTGAGCTTAGCTAGATATTTTTTAAAATGGTCTTGACTTAATTCTACTGCTTCATCCAAAACTCGTTTTTTTCTTTCCTGTAGTGCCTAAGTTGTCAAAGAAAAAAATTAGGAATGCAAATCTTCTCAATAGCATGTTAGCAAAAACAAGGCAATTCCCTAGCTCTCTGTGCAAAACTTAGGGATCAAAATTCAGATTTGAAAGAACATCTTTTGTAAATTATTTGTTCTGGAGTACAGCACTATCAGTCCAACAATATAGTCATGTGAATCACGAGGCTATTGTAAACAATTGTTTTGTCTATCAACTTGTAAGCATATTCCTGGTCTTTAAATGTAATAAAAATTAAACATTTAATTTTGAATTTAACTTAAAGGCCTTGTACTGCCTTTCAAAGACATAAAAAACTCAAAATATTTTATCCATGCCTCTTTTTCTATTTTAGCCAAGGGAGGCTTTGCTGCCAAATCCAAGGTGTTTCTTTTCCTTGGCAAGTGAAAACCAGAGTCACTACTTGTGTAGTAGCCTCTCTTCCTACTGTCCATTAAAATTGTTTCAGCAGGTATCTCTGCCTCTGACAATCTATATTGTCTAAGACTCTTTCATCCAAGAGAAGTTCTTGTGTTCAACTGAAATCCAAGTTTTAGCTATCCCTTCCCCATGCTCTTCTACCAGTATTCCAGTCAGAGTTCTCAGCTCTGGGAACCTCCTCTTTCATACCCATGAAATTGGACTGAAGCAACAGGTTCTTTTCAGACAGGTCAACAAACAACAATTGAATGGCCATGGTGTTTCCCCTTTTTGGGCTGGACACCCAAGTAAGAAAACATCTGCTGAAAAGCTCCACTTCCCATTACAAACCCTTTGAGACACCCAGCCCATGTCATGTGTTTTCTCAAATGTCTGAACATTTCATACTTATTTTCTTCCATGAAAGCAAGTGTGATATGGATACTACGGATTTCACTTCAGAAGTGTGTGTGATACGTTTCTGGATTCTGATAAGTTTTTTTTTCCAAAAGCAATGCCCAAAACTTACCTCAAATGTGTGATCTAGCCTGTACACTGATACAGAGTTCACTGCACTGACGATCTCCAAAACACCATTGAAATTATTCAGATCTTGAAAAACCTGCAGGATTTCTATAATCCTACTCAGCACAGCCACTCGCTCTTCAAAGTTCTCAGTTTCCACTATGCACCTAATCAAAAGATGTAATTTGAGAAACACTGATAAATAAAATCTGACATTTTGCTAGCTACTAAATCAAAATTTTCCAAGCAAAAACTGTACAGCACATACAGTAAGCACATTCTGGCTCTCTCTCAAGAATCTCAAGTACAAATTTATGTAATTGCATCGTACACATGTTCAAGTTGGAAAGCCAAGAAAGGATTTGGCATATCCTGTAAAATAATAAAGCAAACCCCAAGTAAGATCCAGGATACGTAGAGTGACTCTCATGCCACTGTAGATACAGTGGTATTTTAATCTCGCTAGGTTAGGAATACACATACAAGCTGCTACACCCTTCTGACTGCAGCGTTGGCCATGTTCTCAGACCATCCCGCCTGCAAGAGCAGACAGGCTAAGAGAAGGGGACAGACACAACACTGCTTTCATCAGAGATGTAGAAAAGCGGTGCTGAGTCCTGCACTGCCTTCAACACCTTTTGATGTGCTGTAGAAATGTAAGTAGGGCGCATGCTGACCAAGTGGACATAACTGGAAAAAAAATTGTATAGTCTCAGGAAGAGGGAGCATATGCGATTGGCATGGCATGCACCCTTGAACCAAAAACTGGAACTACTGTAATACCCTACAGCCATCTCAAGATTCAAGGTTAACAGAATTCAAATAACAGAAAAATGTTTCTCTCTGAATTTCAGTAGGAGTTAATGCCACTACACTATCACCACCTGTACTTACTTTTCAAACCAAAGAGTAAGATTTGTAGTATGACGAATCATTTTCAATAGATTTGGGGAATTAATTTCCTTATCTTCTTTAGTCCACACACTACCAACGAGTTCAGATGGCTGTACTGCCCTGATAACGACAAAGCAAGATGCAGAAGAAAGCTCAATACAAATAAGAATTGTACATTCTGTGTTTGCATTAAAAGATTATTTCTTCCCTCAATCATGACTTGATGTTTCACAAATCCAATCTAATCTACTGCAAAACAGTTACTTAAAGTAACTTTTTGATGAGCATTTGATATAGAAGGAAATACATCTTATCTTCATTGAAGTTGGCATTTTTGAATAAGCATTTTTAGATAAGAAAATTACAAAGGAGTAAGTTTAATTTCCTCAAAGCGTCTTAAAGACAGTTACAATTTTTTTTTAAAATAGGAAGCTGAATTACTTAGAGCAACCTAAGGGAAAAGCACCTATTTCAACTGAAAACCTGCTGTCACTAAAACACGAAAGGATGCTTCACCTTTGAGTTTCGTAAGACCTTAAAGAATTTCTACCCAGCGAAACCTAGTTCTCACATCAAGGCTAGCTCCATTTATCACAGGTAACAACAGAGCTAGGAAACAGCAGAGTACTTATGGTACCAGACCAAAAAAGTCTTCAGAATCAGATTAGAGGACCTTGACAGTACTATGGTTATATGCATGTAACTCCTGGGCCTTTGACATGCAGCTATAAAGGAAAGGTATAAAGGAAAGGAGCAGAGACAATCGTGTTCTTTTTATGATGCAACAAGCATTTCTTATTAATGTCATACTAAGTTTGCTTTTAACAAGGAGACATTACAAGTTAGTATTATCTACTCGTAATATTTTAGTATTGTTCCTGTACTTATTTATGTTGTCAGAAGTCTGATATGGAGATAAAAACCCCCTTTTTTCCCCTTGCATATTTTGGTATCAAGCAGATGGCAAGAAAACCTCTTTCCATAAACTCTGAAAGTCAAGGGGATGTACTTTTGACTGATTCTACGAATTGGGACCCTTTCTTGCTCAAATAATCTAAAAAAAGACATGTATTAGTTCAATCCTACCTATAAAGGTCAGACTCAAGTAGTGTCAGCTGTCGAGCGATTTCTATAGGATGCAGAGTCATGAGGTCCAGCATTTCGCTGTGCCCAACACGCCAAATGTGCCACTCGATTGGGGGAGGTGGGCTCTCAAAGGTGATGTTGTGACTAATTCCATTTGCTTGAGCTTTCTTTCTCTTGATGATTTTAGCAATTGATTCCACCCACTTCTTCATGGACTTTCCTGCAAAACAGAAACCATTAACCCCCCCTTTTTAATACCATCTTAACTGATTTTTGATAATTTAATAAAACCAATGCCACAAAAATTTGTACATGCACAAAAAATTCTACATCTCTGTGTGCAAATTAGGTTTGTAATTCCCTATTTTTTTTTCTTAGCACCTGTATCAGTTGGCAAATACAGACACATGTGAATGAATTCTTGTGTGTCCAGTTGTGTTTAGTCACATTTATTGGCAGTTTTTGAGTGGCAAAAAGTGACTGTACACATTTTATTTTACTTTTCCCCCTCAGCTGCAACCATCTCTACTTCGACTGCTAACTTCATCTTCTTAGAAGAGTAGAACTAAAAAAGTAAACAAGCTTCAAGTGAGAACTTTGCAACATGCTATACTAGTGCACTGCAGAACAAAAAGATTTAAAAAATACATGTTTACAGTATCAGTCCAATGTTTACAGTATACAAAATAGTGGACAAGACAGAAAGTACCTTCAGCAGTTCAAGACAAATAGCTTATAAGAGACTAACCCAAACTGAATTATTCCTCTCTGGTCAGCAGTATTTAGCATGGAGACCTCTGCAAAAGATAAACTACTGTTCTCTACGTTTATCCCAGAATTATATTGCCCAATATATGGTCTGGAAATCTGAAAAGTAAAGTCTAGAATTGCCAGGATAATGATTAAAATTGATATGCCAACGCTGTTGCCCTCCACGTAAACTGCCAAAAAAATCTGCTAGTTCATAAGGGATTGCTCTGGAGGAAGCGATACCAAATGGGTCAAGTATTTTCTCCTAAAAGGTTAATGATTTTCAGCTGGAACTTTCAATAAATGGGGAGAGAAGAAGATGGAAAAAACTTCTCTCAGTAACCAACCTGGAAGGAATTCTCTATGAATACAACACAGGGAGGAGGAAGGTCTGAATTCTAATAAGTCTACTGTAGACTCAGGCATGGATGAACACTACTGTCCACAGGTAAATACACTTAAGTTAAATATCATGATGCTTGAAGTGATTTTTTGGTAGCTGTCTAGGCTCCAGGCCAAAGCTTGCTCATGTAAAGGAGAGTCTCATAAACAGCTCAATTAAAGGCATTAAAATTACTCATGTGTGTAAGATATTCTTATGCCTAAAAGCTGTCAGGATTAGACCAGCAGGTTGTACCAAAATGCGGAAGAACAACAGGACCACCAATTACCATACCTCTTACACTGGAAATAAATGTCTCCAATCTCTCTAGTAACTCCAGATCTCTTTCAAAATCGTAAAAATGGTGTTCTACCCAGTGACGAAAAACATTTAATATTCTGAGGAAGGAGAGAAAAAAAGAAATGTTTTGTTTTTTAAGGACTTATTAAGGCTCATCACATATAAACGCTAAATGAATGACAATTCTACAAAAGCTGAGTTACAGATTCAGGTAACTGACGACTATCAAAGTACATATGGAGAAAAGGGTAGAACAAAGACTAAGCATGGCACCAATGACCACAGAAGTCCCCACGTATTTAAAACCTAATTTTCCAGTCTTAGCATATATATAGTTTGGTGGTTTTTTTAAATCTTACATAAAGAATGCTAGTGTTAAGGTAGTGTCAGAAGAGGAATGTATCAAAATCAGATAAAACTAGTATTTCAAGTACAATTTTCTAATTTTTTTTTAACTGAAAAACCTAATTAGGATCTCCCATTCAGCAAGAAACAATTTTGTAATTGTTTCTTTCCATTACACAAATTTCAGCTTAGAAGTTGTTGCAAGTGTACTGCCCTACTTTTACAACTTTTTAATTACACAAATGGCTTATTAGATCCAGTGCCTCCTTTACGGATAACACTAAACTTTCTCTTGATTTTCTCTACACTTTCTTACACAGACCCCTAAAAAAAAAGCCTCTCGAAGTGAACTACAACTGCTCTTCTGCCTTCTACTCTTCGCATGTATCAGAATAGAAAACTGTTTTGCCTCTTTTTCAGATAAACAAATTGAGCTCATACCTCAAAACTTTGATTCACTGGGGTGCCCCATATCACCTTACTTGCAGAGTGAGCAAAAATCTCCTACATCAACTAGTGCAACAGATTTTCCCTGTGCCAATTCAACAGGTGGGACAGGATGATGGGGTTTATGGAGAGCCCACGGTCTCAGACTCAGAGGAGGAGATAGGTACAGTGAGATGTGGTTACTCCTGCCCTATTGCCTTTGCACAAGTGCCTCAGCTTCATGCAGAGTGCTGCTGGACTCCCCGACTCTTCGCAGCGCAGGATATTAAGGTAAACCAGCGCTAACTGCGTACTGTTTGCTGTGGCTCAGCCCTATGGATTGGGGCAAGAACATCTGAGAGGGACAGGGCAGACAACTGATAGTAATCTGCCAGTCTGTTGTGAGTCAGAGCACTAGAGAAGTTGGCTGGTTTAGTTTAGTCAAATGAAGGGCACTCTGTGAATACATGGAGAAATTAAATAGTTCTCTTCCCAGTGTATAAATTAAAGAATAAGGTTTACCCCATGTAAGAATGGGTACCCAAACAGATAATTTCAGCTGGAAAGCAATGACAGCTTCTAACCTTCAAAGGAGTGAAGTTTTGAAACAAGTTCCCAATAACAGTAATACAGGATCTTATCTAATCAGTCTTTGCCTTTGAGATACCACGGTAGGAATATTGAAAAAGCAAGAAAGATTGCCTGGCTCTGCTAAGTGCACTTCCAGCTTAGCGCCTCCTCTTTCTCATGACCTCACATGCATTTAATCTAGTCAAAGACATTACCATTTCCATGCCTGTGCACTGCACAGCATGTCCACAGCATTTTCTACAAGATGGGGAGTAAGTGCTGGGGAGGAAAGGAAGGAAGGGAGGGACGGATGAGCATCTTCACATTCTCCACCTTCTTCCCAAATCTCAGATCTCTCTGAAGTAGAGTTCAATGCTATTAACAATACTGCAATTTACAAAGTGCTGTGCATACTAACATAACAGCTCAAATTCAGACACTTATTTTCAACTGTAAGACAGTTAAGAGTTTCAAGCTACTAGAAACATGCAGTATCTCCTAAATTCAAAGACTAACTATAAGTCACCAAAGGCTGTGTGTTAAATAGTAGCTTTAAACCACATGTCTCACCAAGCAGGCACCAGTAAGGGGACTCAGCTCACCAACAATAGCATGAATTGGACAGTCAAGAGTAGCTGTCACGGTAAGAGGTATCCTAATCTCTCAAAGACAGACACCAGAAACCAAAACCAAAGACCCCGGAAACTTTGAAACGGGGCACAGGTTTCAAACAGCTCAAAGATAACACATGAAGGCAAAAGTGGTAAATTGTTTTTGGAAATTAATAGCAAGAAACATGGCTAACTGCTGCCTCAAGCCTTTCTACAGGTTCCATTTCACTGGTAACCACTTGTCCTGCTCAGCTACAGCAGTCAGCAGTGGTGCAGGAAAATGCATTTGTACCATGCAAAGGGGCACCATGAGGAGGTCCCCAAACAACTTCAAGCCTAGTTGGTACAGGAGGCTATAAAAAATAGCAACAAAAGCAACACAACAATATTTAAACTCTTATTGTCACAAAAGCCCATTCTGTGTGAGTTTCTATGAAGGGGCTCTATAGGCACCTATGTGGATGGATGCAGAAACAGTCACCAGGAAATAGCAAGCTGAAACCAGGAAAAGTATGTGCTGAGAGGCAGCACGTGAAGCTCTCCCCAGAACTGAT
>NW_010543885.1:20872-39165 GCF_000687285.1 Phaethon lepturus | reverse complement strand
GGCCCGGCTGAACCAGCAGGAGCTGATAAACTGAGAACACCAAGGGCCTGATAAATCTGTACAAGGCCATGAGCACACACAAGTGTCAAGGTTACAATGAGGTTGTATAACTTGAAGCACAGCCAAGAAGGTGGTGGCTGCTATATATTGACAAAAACTACAGTATTACATACATACATACTTACCTTTTTTATTTTTTCGTATATATGCCCACAGGTATCTGATGAAAATGGGACCCCTAAATGACTTTCTGAACACCTACCCTGAAGGTACTGGCATGTCAGTATGACCCTTCACTTGGAGTAAACTGCTGTCGCTCCAAACAGGTAGCTATGAATGATTGTGTGTGGTAACAGAATAACTGAGGGTACGGTGCGTATAGTTATCTGCCATTAATAGTAACATCTTGATGCTACTACTAAAAACAGTTTAATGAATAAAAGCTGTTCTGGCAAATACTGGTTGTGATCTGTGTCTCCTCTTGACTTGATCCCCTCTCAGGGAAACAATTAGCCTCATTCATGCTAGAAATGCTTAATTGTTCCCCAAGTTAGCTTGGTCAGCAAGACCTTGAAGATTCACTGCAGCCTGCTGCAATGTGAAGTACAGACAAGAGTCTCCCTGTCTGCGTGCAAATACATCAACGGGGCTGGGAAAGGGAGTAAAATACCAGCAGGACTGAAAAAAATGGAAACAGAGAAACTATCTTCATAGGGCCTGTTAACAAGGAATCCATTCAAAATGCAGTCAGAAACACTTTCAGTTGTACATCTCTCACCCACACCCGCTTTGCATAGCAGCCATACAACGTTCTTGTGGGTGGTGATCACAGCTGTGAGCGGCAGAGAACCACAGTACAGTTGCAACAACAGAAGTCAGTATGACTAATCAGAACATGATTTGGGACATTAGTCTGGTTGCAGACAGTGATAAGTCCCTACTTGACAGCACAGCAGTCTCCAAAAGAGATTACTGTCTCCAGGATCACCGTATAATCCGTGAACTAAAATCTTGCTTTAACAGAACAAATTTAAAAGCAAATAAACCTGAGTTGTACTGGCTGGACATATTCCTTGCGAAATCGCTTAAGGTCTGCGCTGATAGGCTGCTCCCCTTTCTCGATTGCCAGCCTGTCTGCTTCGGTAGGCTCAGGCTCTGGGATTTCAAACCTATGAATAAAAGCACCAAAAACTGATGGCAATTAAGATAAAACACAAGCCCTTTATGTAGGACATGAAGAGCAATTGCATTTAAAAAAATTCAGTGCGGTGAAACTCACTCATCTAATATCCAGTTTGCCTGGAATTCCCTCCTTCCCTAGCTATGTACTGTTAACACACCCAGCTCTCACCCTGGTAATTCCCTAATTCTCTGGTCATCACAAGATGTCTAGACTAGGATAGAAGGTTTTTAACTACCTGCTAGTTTGATTAAGTGAAGATTAGAAGAAAGCTTAAGAGAAGCTTTATCACACTGTATTAAAATGTTGTTTACATTAAGAGTCTGTGCCTTACAAACAAACTGCTTAGAACATTTCCGTTCTTATTTGCATCGAGGCTTAGGCATACTGGAATACACTCTCACGATCAAGTTAAGCAGTTCAAAACATTACCACCTCACAGCTGAAGCACACCAAGTGCTCTAGCTAATACTTAATTCAGGTAACTATTTTAACAAACGGGGAAAAGGAAGCTTGCATTAAAAACTTGCATCGCTGTATCCCGTTTTAAAAGGTACTGTTTTACAAACTTCCCTAAAACGTGTGGCACATGGCACTGAGAACCCGAGCAGAAAAGTAGCAGGTAAATACACAAAGCCTTTCAATATCTTCAGAAAGGATGACCGCTACTTACCTTTCAATCAGTAAACTCAGCAGTTCCTGGGGCTTGCAAAAGGAGCGGTACGTGGTAAGGAAAGTACGTACAAAATTAGGATCTATAAAGAGAGAGTAAGAAAATGATGGAGGTTTTTTTTATCTAATTGCAAAATATCAGAAATACAATACACATACACTCACAGAAAAAGTTTAGAGGGCAGAAAGTACATTAAGGTTGTAAGTCAAGCACTGTAATTTGAAAAATACCAGAAATTATACTGCTTGTGAAATTTTCATTTAGTTCTTTGATGCATTTCCCCTGTTAAAAGTATTCAACTGCACATACTATGCTCTCTCAAAAATCGTGTCTCAGTCTCGGCATGTGGAATGGCTTGCACTCCCTGAATATGCACTTATTCCATGGTCTCTTAAAGAAAACATGGTAGAACTAGGCTGTCTACCCTCTTGACATCAAAAATACCTATACGACCCCGACAAAACGTTTGTCTTACCTGTTCTTAAAAAACCTCTGGCAGTGGGGACTGCACACTTGCCCCAGCCACACCACTGCAGCACACAACTACCCTCTGCAGAGCAGTCAGCGGGGAAAACATGACAAGCAGCACAGGCCTTACAAAGCAAATTCCTGCAGCAGTTCCAAGACGTTGCATCTCCACAAGCCACCACACCTCCCTCCTGCCTTTTCTCACCACTACGAGAGGTGTGTTACTGTGAGACGTGCCTGTCCGCAAGCTACCATGTGTTTTATTGGGCCCGCTCTGCTATATTAGAAGTATTAAAAGAAAAATACTGTTCCCTTCATCTCTTAATCCCACTCCCTTGTACAGTTTCGTAGATTGTGAATAAGCAAGCTGATAAACAAATGACTTCACTGTGAGCCACGAAGGGTCATCATCTGGTCCTAATCCTGACACCCCTGCAGCAGACCCCCTCACAGGGGTAACAGCTTCCAGAGCTGCCTGGGAGCAAATGAATGCTGAAATACAGGAAAACCAGGCCCAGAGAAGCTGCATGTGCACATGCTCGCTCAGAAGTGTGGATTTTGGGTTGTCACGAGTTTCTTTTTTCTTGCTGTTCTGTAAACAGCCTTGAATCTGTCAGCATTAGGGGCAGGTAGCTTGCACCAAGCAGTCTCCAACATGCGGGCAGTGAATTTCTTCCAATAAGCCCACAAAAGATTAAGACAAGCATTGCTTTTAAGAAGGCTTAAATTCCCTGCAGAGCACTGCTGAACATTTTTAAGGCATCCATATATAGGAACGTGCTTGCAAGCTAAAGGTAATAGTGCACTCATTCTGTGATAATGCTGCTGAGTTTGCACCTTAGTCCTGCACCAACCTGTTCTGCTTCCATGTCACATCTACACTGACTCTTCAGTACTATTTACGACATTTTGAAAGTAAATCTTCCTCTTACTACTGAACACACAGGTAGTATCTCAGCTCTGCAGACAAGATCTTGCAGTTCTCTTAAAATGGGGGCTGCTACTCTGCTCTCTAACCTGTGTAGGTTCCTTTATATTATTTTTTAAATTATTTTTGCAAATGACATTAATAAAATAGAAAATACAAGCAATGTGCTACTAATAGTGACTCGTGATTTAAATTCAAGAGTTTATTAACTCTGCATCTGCTACCTCTTATGGCATCCCAGTACCAACTGGGGACTTCTCTGACATGACAGAGGTCATTCTGGGAATGCAGAGGCTGTGTGCTGCAGCGAAGCCTGCTTCAAACAAATCTGAAACTAAGGCAAACCTACAATAAATCAGCAGGTTAAAAAAAATCTAAATAGAAAAAAAAAGCACCACCAAGATCTGCTTAGAGTCCCTCCACATGCTGTTAGTCATTGAAATACCCTTGTGGAGGCTGAGGGAGGGGATTTTGTTAGTCTTGGTTCCAAGCAGTTTGGAAAGAGCACATAGAAACCCAAGAGGCAATGCTTTCATTGAAGATTCCCAAGGCCAAACCGGCAAGTACTTGACCTTCAATGTGGAAAATGCTAATATTTAATTATTTTTTTAATACACTCTATCTAGCCTTAGTTTTACAAAGGCATACTTTTGTAAGGCACAAAATATGAGGCACTTTTGTAAAAAGCACAAAGGAGACCGTTACTATTTGAGAAGTTTTACAAAAATTGCGCACCACTTTCCACCAGCATCCTTCTGTCGGCTTCACTGCGTCCCCTTTTCAGTGCATGCTTTTCACTCCAAACCTAAGATCTAACATTTTCATCAACATGAGCACTTGATGTAACTACTTCAAGGTTTCATTTCTGTGGCTTTAAGATAGTATTTCACAGGAAAGTCTGAAGAATGCCGATTGTGATTTGCATCCTTTTCTACCAAGGGACTTCACAAAGCGGCGTGTTGAAGTATGATAAATACAACCTCCAACCTTTTTATTCCTCCACAGTCACACAGCCTGTAACAGCACCACTGCTTCAGCCATGATGGTCTCAGGAAACACATTAGTGGTTCCTATTAGACCACTGATACTTTCTTTTTGTGAGGGCTTGCATACCCAAAATTTTCTTACAGCTTTGCCAGCAAAGCCAGTTGATTTAATAGTAGATACTGGTCTTTTTTCTTCCCCTGCAAGTCTTGCTTTACATTTAACCATACACAGAAAAACCCAAACAAACAAAAGATAAAAGGATTCATTTCATCACCCATACAAGCATGACCTTAAAAACCATACACATAACAAATGTACAGGATACCTGCATACATATGGTAGGTTAACCTTTCAATTAATTTCACAACTGTTCCTCCTTTGATGATAGGAATGCCATTCCTGCTTTGCAAGTTGTCCTCAAAAACAATGTTATCCTCAGAGTCTTCCACTACAAAACGATACACGTTTGGGCTGGGCAACCTCAGTGGCTGTTCATTTTCTTCTTGCAATAACACAGAATCAAGCATCCTATCCAGAGTACTGCGATACTGGAGGGAAATCAGAGCTGCCATCCAATTACTCTTCTCTTCAGCAGACTTGGCAGCAAACAGTATACTGTTTTCATCTTTAGATACCAGTTCAAAAGCATGTTTATATTCAGGTGTGTCATCTTTATCAATAATCTGTATTTTCCTCATGATAATTTTTTCCTTCAGTCTATACTCCGCATTGCTGTAACCAGGAAGCCGTGATTGACCATGATTAGTTTTACAGCTGATCATTAAACCATCAAAGAGAAAGATGTGGCGTTCATGTTTGGCTCCTATTTTCGTCAAGCCTCCCTCCATTATGAATTCATTACAGCACTGCCCAATATCTTTGCCTTCCCAGCCATCAATATTTTTCTGGATTTCGTTCATTTTCTTGATGGCCAAGTGCTTGCTTCTTATTTGTCGGTTATAGAAGCGACAGACCGGCTCCCTTGAATGAATAAAAGAAAAAGTCACGATGGGCACATTCCACATTTGCCATCCCAAGAGACCAAAAAAATCAACCAAATTAATTGTTTATATCATTATTCTTTGCCCTAAATATGCCCTAACCAAGTTTACTGTTCCAAATAAGCCACATGCGCTGCTTTGGCTAGGGAAGGAGTAAGATACTGACATTATTCATAGAAGTGGACCGTGAAGGTTTTGGACTGCTAGTCCATTTACAATGAAAACTGGCACAAAGACATGCCTTGAAAAGGAAATACACAGATTATCTAAGAAGAAAAGAATTACAATTCCTTCCACATCATTTATCTCCTTCTCTGCCAACTTTGGGAAACCAGGGTAGTTTTGTGGATTGTTACCCAGGCCGACGTCTTGGGGAGTGTTTGCTGTAAATGCGCTCCATGCTGCACTGCAGATTCAGAAGAGCAGTAATGGCTTGTTTTAAGCACTCCCGATCCTCTTCATCTTCACTGCATTCCTGCAATTGCTGTGACATAATAAACATTTTTCTTTCAGATTTGTCTGATTTATAGAAGGGTAGGAAGACTGACAAACATTCTTACAGTGTTATCTACAGTGCTCAGTGAAGCCGGTGACTTCAAGTCAATGACAGAGTTACTACTAGAAGCACACTCAAAACTGTCTATGCATGTAACTAAAAACATTTGTCAGATACTCAGAAGTCAGTAGATACTCAACAGGAGAGAGCAGGAAGGAGTTTAGAAAGAACCCTTTACCAACAGCCAATGCTAATAGTCAGATACTGGTTTCCCTGTTACCTTTTTCAACAATGTCCGGTTTACAGCTGATTTTATTAGTTTAGAGGTTGGAAATAGCCAAGAATTAAATGCTGTTTTATGTAACTATGTATACTATGCCTTCAATGAGTAAATTAACTTCATTTTAGAGCACATTTAAAAGAACAGAATGACCAAGATTCTCTCTTTGCTTCGTACCATTTTAAATTCTGCCATCTCCAGCAAACTCATCTATTTCAAGAAGAAATGTCAATTTTGCAAGGTACAAACTAACAGAGTAAAAAGAAGTCTGAAATTCAAGATTTGCTACTAATTGCAAAATGTAAAGGCCGTGAGAATCAGCGTATTTCCTTTTTATAAAGGCTAGCTCCGTGTCCACCACTAGGCAGAAACTTCTTGAATTAAGAAATTCAACAGGCTTTCGTATCACCATACACTTGGTAGCAACATGTTTTGAGCAAAGCCTATTCAAAGAGTTCCTCTTTTTGGTTCTTTAAGGTGACCACACCTAAAATACTACTGATACAAATAAAAGAGATTTTTCTTTCTAACCCCTTTCATGTTCAAGATAGTATGATTTTTTAATTATTTTTAAATTCAAGCAAATAGATTGCTGGACAAAATCAAGACAATATGCCATGCAGTTTTGGATAAACTGTTTCACCTACATACTTTAAGAGAAATCTTACTTACAATCACTCAGCATGGCAGAAGCCTTCTTTTCCTTTCCCCACTATGTTCCCTCAGCAAGGATATGTAGCTTCCTCTAAAAGTAATTGAGAGAACAGGAT
This sequence comes from Phaethon lepturus, assembly GCF_000687285.1. Lineage (NCBI taxonomy): Eukaryota > Metazoa > Chordata > Aves > Phaethontiformes > Phaethontidae > Phaethon > Phaethon lepturus. The sequence continues at coordinate 32,382 of NW_010543885.1, read as the reverse complement.
TTGACCAGATTGGTCCACTCTCTTCATCTAATTTAAATTACTAAAATTTTTATTTTTCACATGCCCAAACAACCTCCATCTTGAATATGAAAGAAATGAAAGTTTCAAGGCCAAAAATTTCTGGGAAGTTTATGAGCTGAGGAACAGTACAGGGAAGGGAAAAATAAGATGTCTACCTCTGTGGAAACCCTTCTTTTCATTACTATCAGCCACAGAAATGCAAAGAACATAAAAACAGTGTGAAAAGATGACAAGGGCAAAACCCTAAAGGTGGGGAAAGCTACCGAGTCTGATAAATACTCGTTCTCCTCACATGTCCTGAACAGAATTTCTTGCATCCACTTTCCAAAGGGAACTGCACTTGGCAGTTAACAGACATCAAATGGCATGTTTTGCCTTTTTTGTATTAAAAAAGAAAAACACAAAACCAAAAACATTTGGGAGTAATCTAATCCATTCCTACACCCTAATGCATGGATTCCTGAAGATCAGGCAGATCACCTGAAGCATCTCTCATTCTCTGTAATCACTGGATTAACATCTGCTTTTCCAAATGTCAGTTCTTAACGAGCATCTTTCTGATTAAACAGCAGATGCAAAAGCATAACATGCTTACTAGACAGAGAAAATATGTAAGTCTTTAGAAAAGGGAAAAGGGGGTCCTGCTTATGCCAGATATATTTAAAATACCAGTGATGATAAATTAAGAATATTAACTATTCAATTTATTGTACAGAAAACTATCAGAAAATAGTAATAAAGAACACCGTTCACTCAACAAATTGTATCATGTCGAATATGATCCTGTGGCATACTGACTGGGGTTTCTCCGTCAGTCAATGGCTGTCAATGATTAGGTGACAGCAGAAAAGATCAAAAGAGGGAACACTTCATACGTTTTGCATTGCTTGGTAACAACATCCCTGGAATCAGGGATAATCTTCTGCCTGCAAGTCGCATGAGAAGGAAGGATATACTCTATAGTCAGCAGAGGAAAGCCTTCTTGGACTTGAACATGGACACGAACAGACCTCTGCTTACCTTCAGGATTTTAATGATATATCTAACTGGCACCTTGCTCAGGATTTAGATGAATTATATGACTCCTTGAGTTCTCTGCACTGCATTCAATAAATAGCGTTTCCTGGAACGCTGGAAATCAGCATCAAAAGATGCATTTATGAACACATACCCAGAGCTTGAAAGTCTGATGAAACATTAAGATCTCCTCTACACTGCCAGCATTAAGGTGTTTATGTTCGGAAATGTCAAGCACAGTGTTTTAAACCTGAATAGTCTGATAATCAATTAAAGACGTCGCACTACCTTCAACCTTTGCTATCATCAGTCATTCTGAAACAACCTACAGCAGGTTCATTTTCTGTCAATACTTGAACAAGCAAACAACATTAAAGTGACATCAGGATCTGCCCTCTGACTCAAGGTGTTCAAAGGCTATTTCCTGGTGACCGCTATACGGCTGCTAACGAAAAGCAGACAAACCAAACATATTCAACATGGGGGTCTCCAAACGATATCCAACCCCAGTGCCTCTCGCTTAGGCAGAGGAGTCTCTCATGCAGACCCTGCATCAGAGGCTGCGCAAACAGGTTTTTGCACCAAGGAGAAAAGTTCTGCAGCGTCAAAGAATTTTCAAGCTTTTCACACTTTTAATTTAATTAATTTTAGTTTTGCTATTTTGCAAAAGAGCGAACATGGAGGCCTGCACTTCTGTCAATCATTCATTATTTTATTTACCTCCCAATTCAGTAGGGTTTTTTTGGTAACCTTCTTTAGAAGCAAGTCTCAATCTTAGCTTCCCTCCCTACTGAAGCCGTGAAAATATTTTGAGTATTCTGCTGCTTTTCTGCTTCCATTTTTGTTAGGTCTTTTTCAAAACCAAGGTTCCTAGAGACAAATACAATGGTAACAAGGAAGCAGTACCAACAGTTTATAATATATTAGTATTGTTGAATAAATATCCCTAAAACCACTGCTTTTTAGAAGTCACTGCTGTAAATTCAGGATGTTTTCAAAATACAACATAGAATCCAAATTTTAAACCTGCAACTGAAGCGATCACAACAAAAGATTCTGTATTTATCATTACTCACTACAGACTGATATTTAAGATCTCTGCTCTATGCTCACAAGGTTAGAAGGACTCAAGACAGCCAAGTGTCAGCCTCTGCAGCTGAATTTAATTCTGTTCAGAAATCTTGTATATTATCGATAAAGGTCATACTTCATCATTTTAACTACTAAAATTTCCTAGTTAAAAAAGGTATCATATACTATTATATTTCATGCAGCATCCTGCTGTAGTATCCAAGTTAAAAACAAATAAAAGTAACAACCAAATGTTTTTGCACTATCTGCTGGATTTTATTCTTCAAAGATCTTAGGCAATGTTAAGAATGTGCATGTATAACCTGATCCTATCAATATTAACTGGAGTTACGAGCAGACTCCGAGTCCCCAAGAGACAGAAAAAACTCTTGCAGCACTACAGATTTAAGACAGGCTATCAAAACCAAATTATCTTCTCTGTGCCGTGGTTTAAAACATAAATAGTAATCACCCTTTCCTGTCACTAAAGAAAAAACTACCAAGTTTGCATGCAAAGCATTTCATCTTAAGTTTTGAAATCACACAAAACTCAGCGCAGTAAGGCATGTATAAGTTTCCCTAAAAAGTGGACAAACACTACGCAGCATGTAAAATCAGTTGAATGTTTAGATTCTCCCAAAGCTGCGGCATAGGATTTCATTCTTTAATTTCACACTGATGCACTCCATTTCCCAGCTTCAAGGCACAATGGGTCATTAATTAGCTTGACCTTCAGCATAATACAGGTCACTAATCCAATTATGTCTTTTAAACGTGAAAGAAGAACATTTTAAGAAGTTCCAGAGAATTATCATATGCAGCTGACCCTTACGGAAAGGGAAGTTACACTATTTTGAAAGAGACATATCTATGAAGCTACCAGCGCTCGCTTCACAGCAGGGCTGGCAGAACCGTGCTCCTGCCGTCATCCTTTAGTTCTCTGATCAGTTTATTTTCTTTTGGAGGATGTCTTTCTAGAATCATAAGCTTTATGAAGGCAAAAATTAAAACTATGGCAACATAAAGTTTCTGTTCTCAATAGAGACAGTGGAGTAATCTAGAGAAAAGCTCACTGATGGTTAGGGTTGTTTTGAGTTGTGGGTTTTTTTAAGCTTTGTTGACTTTTTTCTAAACTATCAATAGAAATGCTTAGAGGTTTAAAATTTATTGAGACCACTTGGATTTAAACCTTTCTACAAAATATTGGGAATCCGTACATTGGAGATGTGTGGTTCATGGGTCACAATAAATCATTCTTATTTTTACTTATCTAAATCAGGATATGCAAAAAATCACAGCAGACATAATGAAAACAAGACTAAACGTTAAAAAAATAAAAAAGGAAAAAAGAAAAAAAAAGAAAAAAGGGGGAAAAAAAAGAAAAAAGAAAAAAAGAAAAAAGGAATATGTGCCAGATATTAACTACAGACCTGCTCTTAAAACAGTTCGTATTATTTTGGCTTGAGATTCTTTTCAGGAGATTTTATATTGTATTATATGTAAGTTCTATGTTGCAAAGTTTCCTTTTCTTCCTTCATACAAGTAAACCCTTTAAAATACAAAGGAAGACCATACAATAAACCTGTACAACACTGCTAGTATAACTTTTTACACTGAGAACTTAAAAGTGTAATTTCTGTTGCTATTACAAAATGCCAGCTATAGCCACAGGATATTTCACCTGTTTAATTTAAGTATATCCCAGTTAGTTAATAATTCACTTACCCTTATAAGCATTACAAACTTTCCCAACATAATGGGGCAAATAGAAACTTTTTTTTACATTATCCTCAGTTACTTTAAAAAAGCTCCAATGTAAGTATTTTTGAAGATACTGCATTTTCTACAGCAACATTATTTTTTCTTATTCAAGAATGATTATTATAGATCTCAGATGTTAAATTTCTGCTGACTTCTGGCCTCTCTTCTCATAACTCACAGCAAAAACATTTGCTTGTAAGCAAAACGATACATGCTTAGTTACTTCTTGGCTTTTAGCTGTTATACCCAAGGGAAATATCTACTGATGTGAACCACCTTGCTAGTGCATATCAGAATAAAATATGTGCAAGTGATTTGTGCTCAAACCAATAGAGGCTGTTCTAAAATAAGTAAATAAAATTCTGCCTCAACAGGCAGAATTGCTCATAAATAGAGACTAGATGCCAAGCTAAACAACTTGTATGGTCAGATCACTGAAATATGTCCTACAGCAGTAACTTTTAATCATCTAAATCAGAATTCCATAAAGCCTGACACTTCATCAATGTAATTTCTTAGAAAACAGAAAATAATAGCACTTATTTTCATTCCTCCTCGATATGGAGAAAGTGTGGTATGCTGTGAAAAATGGTATTCTTTGCTGTATCTCTTCCATTTAGGACTCGGGACAAATGGCTGAACATTAAGCATGGATTATCTTGACTCCACTGAAAGGAAGTGCCTCCCCAACCCCCAAAATAAGATCAGCTGAGCTGCAACTGGAGTGTGACTTGACACTGAGAATACTGATCTGAATTATGCTTAGCTTTTTCTTAATGGACAAAACCCTCAGAACTCAAGGAAAGAAGAAATTAGATTTGCATATTACATTTTAAACTATATTAGAACTCAAGTTCAATAAAGGTTTGATTAATGAAATATAATTACGTCAAATGTTCATGTCAGAGCAACAGATGCTTTTGCAGACTTTTTTTACGTGACTTTTCAGACATATACTGATTGGTGTCAAATTAATGTTTTCATATCTTTCAATTTTCAGAAGCACTAAGTAAAATCTAATTGCCTATTTAAAAGCTCAGATTCTCCACATTAACAAGTGTTTTTAGCAGGAAACAAGAGTGTGGCTTCATTTACCTGTAGTAACTCAAAGTAGTGCAAACAATGATAGACTGGGATAAGCATGAGTCGTGGGAGGACGTATCGTACAGCTTCTTTAAACCCTTCAGCAGTAGACTGAAAAGGAAAGATAAACAGGATTACTTACACTGAAATACTCAAAATGGGACTGGAGAAGGCCCTGAAGTTAGTACTGCTTTAGGCAAGATGATTGTGCTAGACGTATCCAGAGTGTTCCTTCTGAGCTACATTACTGCATGCTTACATCTAGTAGTAAAGAAGACAATAAAGTATGCAACAACATTTTTGTCTAATGAGACTCTTTGTAAGATTCTGAGACAAAGAAATGCTCTGACATCAAGCAAAAGGAACCTGTGAACACCCTCTTCCAGGCACTGCAAGCACCCTTTTCCATCAACAGCTTATGGTGGATTTTGATACTCACTAGTAAACCCGTAGCAATGAAAACACCCCTAAGCCCCCCAGCAAATGCTGGCACAATCTGTCTCCTTAGAAAGGCAGCCAGTTGGATGGTCTGTGTATTTGCTAGAAGCAGCAAATCAATTATAGAAGCTAGAGGACCACATTACCCACAAGTCAGTTTATAAGCATCCTTTAATTCACAGAGGTGCTCATATCGCAATCCCTAGCACTTTTGTATTTCAGCACTGTCTGCAGAACTTGATTAATAGCATTAGTTCAATGTGACAACACCTAAAAATAATGCATTGTCTATGGCTAAGCTGCACGTGCATTATTCCCCAGTCAACAGCCACATCACAGAATGCAGAAAATGCTTGGACTTATTTTGAACAAAGCTCATACCCACTTCCAAAATAACATGTTTTACTGTGGGCCACAGTTTGCAGCAGAATTTAAAGAAAACACTGGAATGTTAAAGACCAGCTAGGACCCCTGTACAGTCTGATCTGTCACCAACTTCCCTCTGATGTCCTCTCCTACCAATTATGCATGCATTCAATTTACATGTAATATGTCACAAAAATACGGAGGTCTCATCAAGTACTGAAGAAATTAATATTAGTACCTCCTCTCCCTCAAAAAATGAGAAACATTTTGTGACTTAGAAAAGTTTGTGACTTAGAAAATTAATTAGAAATCCTTTCCCATTCCCAGCAGTTACAACTAACACAATCATTCAGATAGTGAGGAGGATGTTTTCCCAATGATGAGGAGAGGTTTTCCAAAGGATGGTGAAATCCCTGCCATTTTCCATACCAAGATAACTACTTAATAGGAACTGTATTACCTGATCTCCTTTTTGGAAATGGCCTCTCCCCCTGTTTAAGACTTCTGGCTGCATCTCTCTGCAATTGCCAGAGGCAGCTCATGCACATCTGGCCCAGAGCTTGTACCTCCTCCGCCTTCACTCCAGCTTGGAGAAGCAGCGTCAAGGAACATCCCTAGGAAAGCCCAAACCTTTCTACGGAGAGTCAGAAAGGAGGCCAGATTCATTGTCAAATGACTTGATTACAAATTTAATCTGGACTAGGGCTGTGGGCTTTAAATTTCCTAGGGAGGTGGGTAAAGAGCCTTATTTCATTCACCAAGTAATATTTAAGAGCAAGATGATCCAGCTTACCAAGTGCTCAGAGATGAAGAGGAAACACTCATCCTGAAGGAATGGCTCACAGGAATCTCAGATTGCAGAGATGCAGGCCCCAGTGAACTGTACAAACTAAGCTCTACTATACTGGATTTAGCTGGGAGCATCACTGACCAAACACTTGCTCAGCAGCTTCTCTAAGTGCATTTCTGAACACAAGCTCAGTCTTCTGAACCGTAGTCTTTAACAGATCTGCCATGCTGGCAGAAGGAAGTAATAAAAAAAAAAAAAAAAAAAAAAAAAAAAAAAAAACTGTTTTAAAAAGCCTGCCGAGTGGTCGGAAAGAAAAAAAAAAAAAAAAAAAAAAAAAAAAAAAAAAAATCACACATGATCTTGCTGGATAGTCCTGTTAAAGAAATGATTCAAGAAAAACTGCCAGTTCCCACCTCAATGACAAACAAGAGGGCCTGGGATACATAAAGAAGAAGGTGAAAATACTGTGCCTGGATGCCTGTGTTTGCAATGAAAAGGCAAAACAGAAGTGGCAGATATGAGAGGTCACCCTCTATTCTTAAGGAAGAGAGTCTCATGTGGGTATTAAAAAAACTGCAAAAGACTCATGGATGGGTCGGGTCTGTGTCCAGTTTTCACAAGAGTAAGTGGAATCCAAGTATCTTACGCTGAAGAAAAAACAGAATCTAGAGGATTTCTTCCTCAGTAGAAAGTAAAGAGTTACTGACAAAATCCAAACCTTTGAAACATAAGAACTAAAGCAATTCTGTATTTCTCATTTGCACTCACCTGAAAGTGGAGAGCAACAGCAGGTTTTGCCATTAAGTTATTAAAATGCTCATGAAATTGTGGAGAGAGAATATCCTGGGACAAGGTTTCATATGGATCAAAGGCTTGCTCCTAAATGAAAACAGAATTACATATATACATGAAGGATGCAACATATTTCCATCCCAGCTGGTACAATTAATGCCTTTAATAAGCTGATACACAAGTGGAACTTTTCAAGAAAAGATCAATTTTGCAAAACAAATATTCAGTAAACCACAAACCTTTTTCACTTCCAAATTTTAAATGCACGCAGCATTTTCTCAGCATTCTTCAATCTCACCATACTTATCACTAACACAAACTTTGTTTTACTGAAGCAGTGGGAACCAAGGGAAGTTCTTGCTTTCAGTCCACTCACATTTCAGAAAGAATGGCAATTTATGTCCAATTCACCAATAAGGAAGGAAGTGCAGGTAAAGTGACACTTCAGATGAACTTTGGAGACTGTCACAAGGAGGCATTGTTGTACCACCACCATTTTGTGGTACATCACATAAAAATGGTCAGCCATAAGCAACTGGACTTACGCACACTTTTCTGGCCATGTTGTAAGGCTGGGAAAATATCTCTGGGACAAAGTAGCTACGCCAAAAGAGAGTCAGAGGAATGTCCTCTAATGGCACTAAGGGTTTCAGGTACAAAAATCATGACTCTGGATGGGGTATCTGGCTGCGATACTGTAACATCAACTACATCAGGATGGGACGAAAACCTGACCGTGCAGGAATCTCTGCAGGAGTTAACTTCTGACTGCCCATAGATCACCTGCTCCAAAGCCTGTCAGGCTGTTCCTGAGTCTCTGCAGATCCGTTGGGCTGAATCACTCCTGAATCAGCAGGTTATCCACTGCTGATGGCACGATGCGCACAAGCACATACGACTGTTCACCTTAACGCAGAACTGCGTGTCAGAATACGTGCTGCAGAATGTGGGAGTACCAAGCGCCACAAAGGCTCATTTGAACATTCAGGCAGAGTCCCAAGCAGAGGGTCCAGGGGTTTTCCCACCTTACTCATGGGGCAGCTGCAATTAAACTCTTCGTGGGGAGGAGAGGCACAGAATGCACTCTCCTTTCACATGCAAATTCTAATCATCACTCTCAACTCCTCCTCAAGTTCTCATCATTGCTGTCCATTCGCATTAGACTGTATCTGGGGGAGGGGGGAAAGGAGGGGAAGGTTTGGCACTTCAGCAGCAGCTGAAGAGAAATTATCAGACACTAACTGAACAGGCTGGTTTTCTTCAGCAGAACCTGAACCCAGGTTACAGCCTTTTTTTGGGATATGCTCCACACCTGCCCACTACCTGCAAGCATACAATACGGGGCGGGGGGGTGGGGGGTGTGTGTGTCTTCTTTTACAACAACCAAATTAAAGACAGGGGACAATAACACTGCATGAACAGTTTCTCTTTGCCATGAAAGCCAAAGAAAAAATGAACATAAACCTCTGCAGAAGCAGTAAGCCAGCCATGGGGGTTGAGTTCAGCTGCATCCAGAGACCGTAAGCACGAAGGGGCGATGGCTGCAGCTGCTCCACCAGCTCGGTCTCGGGCACCACAGGATACAACAGAGAGCAGGGCTGGAACTACTACTCAAAATGTAACATTGCAGGTGAATCCACGGAGGGAGCCAGACCAACACGTACTTATCCTGTGCCGTCTTTTTTAACTTTTTACTGCACAGTAGAAGTGTTTTCAGTTTTTCCCACCCAGACATTAATCAGTATTTTGAGTTCAAAATGGTTTTTTGAACATAAGGTTGAAACAAACGGCATTAAGCTATCTTCCCCAAGAGACTAATTAAAATAAAGGTGTTTTACACTTGCAATGTTGTAAAAGTTGCTGACATATGGAGACATTAACTTGATGCCCATATAAATGATCTTAATGCAGCATACAGTTCTGGATTGGTGTTTGTACATTCCAGCCCCTTTTGCTGTAGTGCACTGGTTTCCAACATTTTTTGCTTTGTGGATATTAAAACTTCTGCTATGGAAATGCAAATACCAGCATAACAAACTTACAATCTACTGATAATAACCTCACTTTACTAGCTGCCTTCTGAAGACCACTTCAAAATAGGCACAAAGACACACTTGCCCTCAGTCCTGAGCTTCTCCTTCCACTAGCTGAACATCACTAAAGAGATTATCTAAAACAATCATTAAAACAGACTGTAGTAGTTAGAACTGTAAAAGTTACTATTAAGTAAATTTTTTTTACCAGCATATCAACAAATATCCAGATCCCACTCACATGTGGCAAGCATCAGATTTTGAATTTCCTCCATACCAGGAAAAACTGTTTTATTTTCCCCATACTTCCTTATCTCAAAAACACTACAATATTTATGTTTAAACCTTCCAGAGAACCGATGCAGAAAAACAGACAAAGCAGGAAGATTCCAGCTTGCAAGGGTTGTTTGTTTTTAATTATCCTTTCAAATAAGTTGAAGGACCTTTATGATGGAAACACTAAGCGAACAAGCCTGGCAGTAAGATAGGCAGAGCAAATAAACACTTCACTTTCGTATCTCTCTTTAATGACCCCTTTTGCAAATACTCATAGAAAGATTATCTCAACATATGAGATGATCAAATGAACAGCCTAGTTATTACATAGGTCTTGCTCCATATTAACGAATTAGTAAATTCAGACTTACTACCTGCATAAAACAAAGGTTTGAAAAATAATCTGTTCTTCATCTCCTATTTAACTTTTTCAGTTTATGAAAACCAAGTGCTATTTTTATTAATTGAAAAGGATGTTTCCCTTAAAGCACAGGAAACCTAACAGTAGCTTTTGCAATAAACTGAGATACGTATGTTTTCCAGGATAGTGATGTACTATTTCAAATTTTAAGTCTTCTTTCAGTTTTAATATAATAGCCACTTACTTTAGTTCATTGTTCAACTGCTTCTCCTTATCATTGTATAAGCAATTATGCTTTGCCATCTTAAGAGCTGACCTAGTCAACTGGACTTTCTTACTGATATGTCAGATGAGTGGCTTATTGAAGTAACGCCAGCAAAACTTTATGGCATATTCAAGAGTGGCACATGGGCTAAAAGACCCATATTCTTCACACACACAAAAATGTAACTGTTTTCCTAATGGTACTGGTGTCTTCATGCAGTCCTCAGATTTAAAAAATTGAACATATATAAAAGTGAAATAAAAGTGTTCTTGTAATTTTCTTTATAAACATCATCATTTTAAGATAAAAAGCATAAACTTCACATTCACCATGTGGTTCATCTGAGATACTCTCTCACTCCTTCAGGGCAGAACTTCTCATTTCACTTCCTCCGTGATCAAGTCCGCATGGTCTACATGATAACCTTTACGTTTTGGTTCAGAAAACTGGCTCGATACACCTCTCAAGAAAAAGCAGACTCAGTTTAACCATGTCCAAAGACAGCAAAAACTCCACACCTACCTTGGTAATTTGTTCCCAAGAGTTAGCTCCCCTGACAGTTAAAAAGGCATGGTGTATTTCTAAGCTGAACTGTCCTCTTGCCTTTCAGATACTGCTTTTTTGCTGTGCACCTCTGCTGAATTCCAGAGTCATTCTGTACTCTATTTTCAGGTCATACAGGTACCTATACACCTATCCTATTTTGACTAAACTGAGCTCTATGTCATTGTAAAGCACTTTCTCAAAAACTTTACTTTGTGACTGTCTTCTGTAGTCCTTCCAGTATTTCAATGCCCATTTAAAAAAAAAAAACAACTGACAAAATAACGTAATAATGTTCCAGTATGAGCCACACCAAATCCATGTGCAGCATTTTCCCTTATTCCTACTCTCTAATATCTATTTTATAGGTCAGTGGGTATCAATTGCACGTTTGCTACAATACTGAATAGTAAGTTTCTGTTCAGTTGCACGGCTGTTTTGGTACTTCATTCCTTCCCAGAGCTACTGCTTTGCAGAGGCATTTCCCACTCCAAACACACACAATGCATTTGTCTGAATTAAGAACATATTTTGTTTGCTTTAGCTCACTGTCCAGAGTAACACAAGTCACTCGTCTTGTAGATCTATGTCCAGCTGGTATGATTCTGGGGTAGCCCTGGGCCTGACACCAATGCCTACAAAAACTGAAGCATCACCTTCTTTCAGGAAGCAAACCCAGATAATTACTTTTCA
>NW_010543885.1:19616-20841 GCF_000687285.1 Phaethon lepturus | reverse complement strand
CTACACGATCATAGCAATTAATTCCTAATTAATTTTAGTTTTGTGCTTACCTGTTTGATATCATTTCTGTGACAGTTAGAAAACACACTTTAGCTTACCTACTAAAGAACAGGTAGGGAAGATCTCTGTTCAGAGGTTATTAAAAGGACTTTATACAGCTGCGAATCTATCAGGTATCAGTCATGACCAAAAGTTTACTAAGAAAATAAAACAATCAGTCATTTAAAAAAACAGCAATAAAACAACAAAACATTGTACCTCTGCAAGATCCTCAAAGCAGCTGCCAGCCAGTGGATGAGGACTACTTTCATCAGTCATTTCAACAGTATCCTCAATCAATCCTAAAAGCTTCACTGTCAACTCATGAATATCAGAAATGTTGCTAAATATCACATCGATATCCTGCAAACATAAAACTTATCTTAGTAGTGTTTAGAATAATTTATTTTCCTTATGCAAATATCAGAGTATTTTTCATGAAGTCTCAACCAAGAGGTGAACGGAGAGGAGCCAACAAAAACCTAGGAAGAAAGTTAAATTACATGGTCTTCCCAGCCCTGCAGGCTTGTCTGGGCACATCCAGCCTTGCACAATTCTCACCCCAGTGAAAGCAAGAACACCATCCTTCCAGGCCGGAGCGGCAGCAGTCCCGGTACAGGCTGTTCAGTGCTTTGGACAGAAACACCTGGCCCTTTCAGCCACAATTCACAGCTGTTCTCTTCCCCTCTGCTGATTCTTGTCTCTCAGGACACAACAGGAAGGAGACAATATATAGCAGCTCCAAGGTCAGATCCTCTAAACCACAGGTAAAACTAAAGCAGCTACTCTGCTACGTTAGCAGAATACTACCTGGGTACAGAGGAGGAATCGGCAGCTTCCTTTTCCAAATTCTGCTTTTAGATTTTTCAAATCCAAATACCGCAAACACACCCAACTAGGCAGCCCCTTCCGACGACCTGCATTCTTCTTCTGACCCCTCTGAAACACACTTCTCAAAAGCCTTCTCTGCCCCAACCTAACACCGCAGAGCTTGCTTGACCTCCTGCCAGCGCCAAGACCATGGCAATCTCTTTGTGGGAACAATCAATCATGAAATTTCTTATACCTGTTCCAATATAACAAAAGAATATTCCTCAGCATCAAAATATTGCTCCCTTCTCCTCGCACAATCCTCTGATAGCCTATCAGCTACTGAGGAACCTCCACACTTGGCTGTAGTAAGAGT
>NW_010543885.1:5577-19585 GCF_000687285.1 Phaethon lepturus | reverse complement strand
CTGCTGAACTGAATCCCAGTTCAGGTTCTGCTGGCCTGGTCCCTCCTACTTCCTCCCACAGGAAGGATTCACTGATGTCTCATTATTACTTCTTTTCTTGCAAGAGCTGTGCTTTCTTTTTAGACTCCAGCATCCTGAAAACAGAATTCGCTGCACATACAATTTCAATGAAATATTTCAATCATTTATCAAATAGAGATTCCCTTCACAGTCAGTCACATGCTAGAGAATCCAGAGCCAAGGGCTGTTTTACTTGCAGTTTCTGCAGATGGGGTGCCCTGGGGTAGACTTCAAATGTCAATTCAAGCATTCGTCTGCATTCACTGTACATGCAGGTAGGTAACTTAATTTTTGTGTTAAGCAAAAGTCTAACTATTACCTACATGACCACAGGACTCCAGCTATTGCTGGTGTCTGACGAGGAATCGTGTCCATTAGGCTTCACTCTGAGAGCAGTACTCTTCATATTATTAAAGGCAATTCCTCCATTTTATTTCAGATACAGTCAACACTCATTATGCAGACATACAATAAATCAAATTTCATTTTACTTCCAACACAGTTAATGTAAAATTGGTGTGTTATGACTGCTAATGGAGCAACTAGCATTACACATCAATAACCTATTAAAGGACTTACATTAGGTGTGAACAGTTTTCTGTTTGATAGGAAAGCTTCCCGAAATACTTTTATTATCAGATTCAACTCCCGTAGATATTGCCTTTCTTCTGCAATTTCATTTCTCACTAGGTCATAGTAATTGAGTTCCCCAGAAGAAGAGGGCTCGTCTTCGCAGAGAGAAACCAAACCAATGTCATCCTGATCAAACATATCCATCAAAACCTAGCAAAGAAATTAAAAAAATTACATGCAAGTCTGATTTACACTTGGCTTAAGGTCAGCTATTTCAATGTGTTCAGAGAAACCCTTTGAGGTTTTAATACAATACTTTCTGTGATTACTTTCACAAGGGAGTAATATTTAAACTTTGGCAGCAGCAGACTGGATCAGTTGCCAAAGCCATTTTCTCCTTTATAAGTTAGTACGACCTAGAAAACAAGTTACAATTCATGCAGAACTGACTTTGAAAACAAGGCATCTTGCATAAGCCTTTGACAAAACCCTTCTGATAAAGATAAAATTAAACAAAAATGTTTCTCATTTTTATAAGGATGAAAACTAAATGTCTTCTCCGTAATATAAAGAAGGAACAAGCTGTCATAACAAAGCGACATCAGGACAGTAACACAGTTGAGAAATAATGGACAATATAATTTTCCATCCTTACACTGTTTTCTAAGTACTACTACTGTTCCAAAACTTAACAGGCTTAACTTCAACTTAAGTCTTTACTATGATAGGTCTGGCATGCACAAGGGGAGAAGCTTCTGTTATTTGAATAAGACCAGCCTCTCCTTCCTATCCTACTTTGGATAAGTCTTCTAAAAAAAACAAAACAAAACAAAACAAAAAAAAACAAACAAAAAACCCCCCAAAACCAACCCTCTAGTATGTACCTTTGTATCTGTCCAGACTACTTTAATCCCAACTCCTTACCTTATCAGCACACATTGATACTTTAATGTCCTGCTGGGAGATCTCAAAGTGCCGTATATTGAAAACATAGTTTCCAGCCAGCTTTAAAATGTCAGCTGAGATGTATTCCAAGACAGCCACAATATACAGAGAGACATGGTAATCTACTTTATAACCTAGGACTTCCTGCAAATTGAAAACAAGAGGAAAAAAATGCTATTTAGTCCACAAATTCATTTGGAATGACAATTAACACATTGAGTTTTTTACTAAAATTGATCTTGTCTGTGTTGATAATTTACATCCATGTAACAGGCAGGGTAAAGGACATCAAATGTAATCAGCTGCCTCAAAGGAAGTGCTTGCAAATACTTCCTTGTCCTATTTTGCCATATACTAACAGATGAAAAGCTACAGAACTTTCAATAATCCCTCCTCTAAAAATGACAGTCCTAAAAATAGGGTTCCTTCAAAGAAGGGACTTCACTGGAATGACTCTTGTACTTAAATTTTAGTCAGTATCTATGCTTATTGCAGGACCCTGGCCCGAGTCTGCACTCTTCAGAAAAGAGCATGCTTCATTTTGAATTGTCCTTCATGGAAAACGTTGTCTTTCATGAAAGTATAGGCTCTATGTTCGACCTTTTATGTACTGCAATCCATTTTAGTCCCTCCTTTACATTTGGCTGAATAACTAAGCTATCTGCATCCTTGCATTACATAAAGTAATTAAACTTTAATTATTAAAGATTGAACAGAAAAAAAACCCAGGATGAATGTTGCACGTTCTTCTTGTGATACATGCTCCATGTTCTGCAGAGCACGCACCACATGGCCTCTTATTTTTGACAGGACCATCAGGAATAAATACAGGTTTCATGCATTTGAATAAGGTAGTCTCATTCTTGTAACATTTTGATGCATCTTCTAAAAATCAGATGTACCTATGTCCACACACTTCTAAACCAGATTTCATAAAAGAAAGCCAGTGCTGTCTAGGAAGGTGTTATTTAACGCTGTTTTCTTTCCTGACATCTCTTCCAGTCTCATTAACAGTCATAGACTGAGACATTGTATAGAAGAACACAGGGACTACAACCTGAAAAAGTGCTTTAATTTCTGCTTATGCTTGAATAATCTTTTCTCAATGCAGCCGGAAACTCTGGTGCAACAATGCCACCACTGGAGAAAAGCATTTTTTAAGCTTTGAACAAAAAGTAAAATCAATAGAAAAAAGAAATACCAAAAAAGAGCAGTCTTTGAATCAGCCTGAGTCTATTGATTCAGCACCAATCTAAAAGTTATTAAACACTAATCTAAAAATCAGAGTACTGTTTTAGCATTTAAAAAAATCCTCTACAGGGGAACAGTATGAATACATGCTTACTGCGTGACACTAAATCCCGACTGTAAGCAAGGAGCTCTATACCTGTTGTAAGGGACGTGACAACTAAGAACTGAGAAGGCCGCTCTTCTCCTCAAAACCCACCACCACCAAAGTCTGTATTCGGTCTTTTGTTACACCTTTGCAGATCTACTGATTTTAAACCCACGGCATCAGTGACATTCAACAGTAACTGAAAGGACATTGATACACATCTTAGTTGACAGTACACAAGGAACAGGATCTACTCGTTCTCTCTTCTTCAATTTTGGCTTCTGCAGCATTTTGAAACAAATAAAGGCATCAAAACAGTGCTACTGAAGTAGGTAAGGTATTTGAGCTTGTTTGGGTTTTATATATGTTAAAAACTAAATAGTCATATTTCAATGTAGAGTAATACATTAACACACTAGTGTCTAGAACATGATGAGTTTAGGGATCTACATTTATTACATACTACAATATATTCATCCTGTTCTAGGGTGACTCAGAGTTTACTCTTTCAGCCAATATGTGAAAGTTACCTAATTTCACACAAAATAAAAAAAATACTTTAAAGGTTATGCTGGAGGGCAATAATACAGCTGGAGGTGTGTGGTGGCCAGAAGCAGCAATCATCAGGTTGTCAGTTTAAGTACCTTTAATAAAGGATGTATTTTGTCCACAGGTAGCAGGAGAGGGTTTCTTCTTTTTCGTTTCTCTATAGCAGACTGCGCATCAGCGATCGCCCACTTATCTATTGGATGCGGAAATGTCTTTTGAACGCGCTCCTGTCCAAACATAAAGAGTGCACTTAGATTAACCACAGTAATCAAAGAGAAGTTAAAAAAAAAACAAAGTGGCAAATTACTTCCCCTGCAGTATAGACAATTATCCTCCTCCTCAGTGTTTGCAACATCTTCCTAACTGTTCTCTCCTTACACAACTCAGCTTCACTCTTTTCAATAATCCCAAACAACCTCTCTTCCCTAAGCACAAAGAACTCTTCAAATCTCCTAGAACAACTCCTGCTCTATGATCTCTACATCACAAGAGCAGCAAGAAACCTCAGCTGAGACCAGGAGCCCAAAATATAAACAACATCAGGGAGTACTAAACAGTTTACAGTCTAAATGAAAAAAAATCAAGTCAGTATTGTTCCTATTTCATAAAAGAGTGTAACTTGCCCTACCTCAGATCAAGTTTATGGCAGAAATTAAAAACAAATGCAGTATCTTCTGTCATTCATGAAAAAGGCTGGCTCTAACACTTTGGACTCCACAAGCCCACACAGGAGCATCTTCCCTGCTGCACAGCCAGTCACAGTGGCTGCAGTTTACAGCCCGCACTACCATGGTAAACTGTATGCAATTTCAGGTCACTTTTATATAGATTCACATTTCAACAGCTGCTATAGGAACAGGAGAGATGACCCCTGAAACAGAACAAACTGCTTTGGGCAGCAGTCCCACACCGCAGCAGCCCCCAGCTAAACACATACAAGACTCCAGTCCTGCTTTCCATTAAGTTCTCCAGGCTTCCCGCTGCAGCCCCTGTGAGCTGAGGAATGAAATGCTCAAAGAACAAACCTAAACTGAACTCTGATGACTGCTTAAGTGACTTTGGAAAAACATATTTTTTTAAGTTAGATAGATCAAGGGGGAGTAGCGATCGCCTCCTGCCCACTACCGTGCCTTTACTCCACCTTTACTCCACTGCCAGGCAGGCACCGTACGTGGTGCCGTGCCATACCTGACCTCTGCTTTGGACCTGTAACCTGGGCCACAATGAGTCCTGGATGAGTGGTAACTCTTGTAGGAGAGATTTTATAGAAGAGCTGAAGAATGAGCTGAAGAAAAAATGGTGAAATCTACATGTCCCTTTGATAAAAAGATTTTTGCACATATTCTGAAATTTAAAAGGAGGCCTCAGGTCTTCTTAGAGGCAGCTTTTAAATATTTACACATGGCCATTTAACGCTCAACTTTCTGCGTCAGCCGTCTGCGCCAGGTAAACACACGGTGACCTTTTCTCTTGGACAGCACCCGAAAGCTCTGGGCTGGTCACCGAAATGAACTTTCCTCGAGACTCTACCGGAGATTCTACCAGCAAAGTGTACGTAACGTGGCATTCAGCTGTCCTTTGGCTTAACAGTGCGCTTCACGAGTAACACGTGCCTTTCGCACTCGGACTTTGCCAGTTCCCAGTCTTTTGTTGGGAACAATTTGAAGGACTTTTTCTCTTTATAAAAAATTTATAATCTGAGATTTTAAACCTTGTTCTTGCAAATACTTAAGTCTAATATCATGCAGAAATAGCTGCATTAACTCCAGGTTGTTACGTAAATACCTGCATGATAAATTTAGAGATCACAGCTCTCGTGTTTTCTCTTAACCGCTAAGGAGCAGAGCCAAAAGCCTTCATTTGCAGATCTCAGATGCCTGCTGGCAGTGCAGTCTTACCAACAATATGTAACACAAAACTGAATTCTACTTTCCCTGCTCTGGAAGAGTCTGAATGTATTGAGCTACAGAACAGTAACGTTCTTGGGAACCCGTTACCATTATCTAGACCCAGTTCTGTGTTTTTAAATTAAGTAACTGTTACATTGCCAAGCACAAAGTTTTATTCACAGCTTTAAAATGCCAGGTATATTTAAAATACAATACACTGTATTTAGTGTTTGCTGTGATATTTGTAACTACAACTCAAGAGAGTTGTCAGTTATCTCAGAAGACTGCCTGTATTATGTGCAGTTTTGCACACAGTAAGTTGTGGAGCATACACATACCCAATGAAAATTAATTCATACATACACAGGGGTTTTTTAACATCTCATGACTCGGAAACAGAAAACTATGGAGTTGGTGTGTAGAACAATCAGTGCTATCTCAAACTGTCCAGTGTGCTGAAGGGTTTGATCAGCTGGGAACTGGAGAAAGAACATGGAATTTCTCAGCTCCACATCTAAAGTTCAAATCCAGACTCAAAGTAGTAATAATCCTGAGAGCTATTAAGGGACTATTAAGTTTTGCTATTATTTAGTCATACTATAATCTTTATGCATCAGTATTACAAAATAAATTAATCATAAACCAAAACTAATAATTAATGAATTAACTCAATGTTGAATAAAGGGCGATTGCTGCATCTAGTAAGAATCTAAAACTCCTGAGGCAATTATTTTGTAATTTTTTTTTTTTTAAATTATTTCCATGACACACATATAGAGTATTACATGAGAACTTCATTTTGGTTTAGGCTGAAAATCCTAGACATATAGATTGATGTAAAATTAATACTCTCCAACACTATAATGGGTCACAGCTACATGAAAGCACTTTCTCCCTCTAGACTGTATACTGAAGTGCACTCCATTAAAGCCCTCATTTTGTAACCGATGACACAAAAGCAGACAGCTGCAATAATACAAGAGCCTCAGTGAGTTCAATAAAGTTCCAGGAACATACAACTCTATTCCCTCAGCTGCACAATCCAGGCCTAACAACAGTAACCTTTCATTCCAATATTTATTATTTTCTGTGTATTTATGTCAAAGAGTAGGAAAACTTGCAACATCCTTACATTTTTAAGTCCAAGGTGTATTTGAGCAGCAGAAAATCCTTCAAAGTAATCTGCATTTATAAAAATAATGATGAAAGAAAAAATTCCCACCATTTCTATTCTGAAGCCCTGTATAGGAAAATGAGGATCCAATTAAGCTTGCTTTGTGAAAGCTGAATACTATGTAATTTTTTAGCATTAACAGGCTCTACTCTTCAGATTCACCTTGCTTTAACTTCAACCTGCACTGCCCAAAATATCTGAGTTCATCTTCGAGATTCTGCAAGCAAGCACTTGGCTTTTCAGTATTTAGCCTTACCTCTACATCTTGGACAGTCCGTGGCTGAGCAATGCATAGTTTATTTAGCAGCTGAAGTATTAACTCTTCAATGTAATAGAGGGAATCTTCTTTTGCTGAAAGGTTTGGGTGAACCTGTTGCTGAACCTGCCCAAAAGAATTAAAAAGGAATTAGGCTTTTTTCCCCATTTAAAGCTGTACAGAAGGAAGGATCGGGAAAAAGCAGAGTACCTCTGTACTGTACTGCTGCAAATTTGCACACTTCCAGTCATTTCCCACAAATTTTCCTACATAGTTAAGATAGCAAATCCTACTCCTGCCAAGTTGGCGTCTCTATTCAATTAAAAACTAAGTGTTTAGCCTAGGGAAGAAATTTCAAGCCAAGGCAGATTTCTGCCAACGATGCAGCGAAAACAATCACTGTTGGTAATTCTGCAGTTATTCATCCACAGAATGAGTAACATACAGTTATGTTACTAACCCTACTAATGAGTACCGGGTGACTGTGAACAGAGAAGGAGCATGGACCCACCAGAGGAAAAGACTTAATAGGCAAGGACACCAGGGTAAGAGAACTAACCAGTCTGCCAGGGAACCAAATTAATGTGCTGTTAAAAACTGTGGCAATAAAAAGTCACGACCATGACACTGGAAGAGAGCTGCAACAACAATTTGAGATGCCTCAGAACCAGAAAACTAACTAGAACGTGAAACACTGAGGCATGAGAGAGAGAGATGTGAAACACAACAGAGAGGGAGACCTAAGGAAAACCATGAGTCAAAACACAAGAGTGTCAAGACTAGGAAATGTGTTGTGAGAAAAGCTGACCTCCACCTCCCTCTAACGCAAGGCAGGATAATGCCTTTTATCTCACTTCACGGAGATTAATCACAGCTTTCCTTTCCAAGGCTAAGCTAGACCAGACAACCTGGAACAGGCAACATCAGCATGTGCCCACAACTAATTCGCCTTGGTCCAACGTGGCTGTTTTCCTACTAAAAATCCCCCCAAACCAACCAACAATCCACCTTAAAAAAGCTCTCAAGAGTTAGTCTATATACTCAGTTTTCCCTGGCAGCTTCTCAATCAGGAAAACACTAACTAGATCCTAAACTATAGCCAAAAGATTTGTAAGTAATACAATCCAGGGAAATTCCCTACTCTCCCCATACAAATTATATGTTAATCACCTCAAAAAAAGTAATCTTGCGTACTTACATTGGCATTCTGTACGTGGTTTCAAACATAAGAGAAACGGATCAGTAGTTTCTTGGGGGAAGACAATAACATCTTCGGGTCAATTCTGATCCTCTGAAATACATGCACTCCTCCCTCCAACGACAACAGCAAGGCGAGTCCACAAACACTGGGGGGCTCTGAGGGCTTCCTCCAAATTAAGTAACTAATAATTACATAGCAATACCTCAGGGGCACTCAATTTGCAGCCCTGAAGGCTTTTGTAAGTCGTGCAAAAACAAGACCAACAAGGAAGTAAGGTGTCTAGCCGGCTTCCTTCCCTGCCTGCCGGGTGGGCAGAGCTGCCCGGGAGCCAGAGCCACTGCGAGGAACCGCTTGCTGCTCCACCTCCTGCTGTGCCAAGGCCTGAAAGAACTGAGGGAACAGGACTCCCCACACAAGAGAAGAGAGGAAAAGCCAGGATGACCAACAGGTAGGGAGAAAAAGTGAAGATCCACGGAGGGGACCACTGGAAGGGGCTGCTGCTGCACACCTTCAACATTCTAGAAGCAGAGATGATGACTTGGATGGAGAAGTCTACCAACGCACTCTCAAAAATGGAGGAGCACAGACGGGGACCAACGATGGGAATCTGAGTGTGTCAGGGGAGTGGGAAGGGGGACACACACTGAAAATATGAAAACATACACTGGTGGTGATTGTACTGGACTTAATAATTAAGGTATTACACGGTGGTATCACTCCTATGCGATAGCCAGGGAGAGACACCCTCCCAGGCAAAAACGCACATTTCTAGTGCTTAATTCTGCACTGGCATCTGTCCTCGAAAAGCAGAGGTGAAGAAACACATTAATAAGGCAGTTGTACACTAAGAGAGAAGGGAATACACATTCTGCTCTAATCCAGCTGTTCAGTTTTGTTCTGGAGTTTCTGTATAGATCTTTATGTATCATTTAGTCTTCTGCACTTCAAACATGTATACTTCTCAGCGTCTTATTAACCGTTCCACTGCTGATGTGTATACAAGATCGTGTACTACTGAAAGAAAGAAAAAAAACCTCAAGAAAATAAACAACATTCCTTGAAAACTTTTACTTAAGACTGCAGGTTTTCAACAATAGTCAGTGCACTTCATGTTCTTCCTGAACAGGAGAGTTTAATTCACAAAACAATGGAAAACCAGGAAGTGTCGAGTTAAGGTCCCGCCACGTATCTCTTATACGAGCATTACTACAGCAAAAGCATTAGCTAGCTGACTAGGAAATAAGACGAAATGATACTTCCCCCACAACGAACCCGTAATGATGCTCCACAGAAATGACAAGAACAGGAGCTGTAAGAAGATGAGAAAGGGAAGCTGTGCTTCCCTTAAGAGAAGATGGAGAACTCCCACTTACTGTATCAGATCGCAGCCATTCTCTTCTCACGAGGGTCACTCATTTTAAAAACAGACATCACTGCCACAAATACGTCATTTGTAACTAATTTCAGTTCACAGGTCTAAACAGCTCATGCCGTACTTTCCTCAGCTTTCTCAAGAGCACGTGGATATCTAACAAGGTTGAGGACAAGCAGAGGAGCCTTCAGCCCTCTTCAAACACTGGCAGAGAACCTCAGCTTCATACAACGGACACAAATGTAAGTACTGGAGTCAATTTTGCTTCCAAATGAGGAAAACCAACAACAAAGCTCAATATTTCTTGTTTGAGACAACTCTTCCCAGAGGATTTAGAGATCAGCTTCCATTTGAAATGATACTGCCTGCAGCATCGCGGAAAGGTCCCAGAGGTACTCATGCACTCCCTGGCTTCAAGACAAGTTATTTTGATGTAAGTGCCGTTACTGAGAAAAAAACAATTCCATAGCAAGACACTGTTTTTCATAGCAAAACAAAAAGACAGTTATAAAAGATGTGCACTGGCTGATCAAGTCAGCTGCTGCTGTACTAAGAAGAGAACCCAATATTCACCTAAACCCTGACTGAGAGGACTGGGAAAACAAGGAGAGGCTGATAAAACACTGAACGTACAGAAAAAAGCAGGAAGAACGACTGAGGACATGTTTCTTACAGAAGGTACACTCACCGATTTCAGGTTCAAACTGAAATATTTGAGCACAATTGTATTAGCTGGCATGGAATAATATACCATAGCTAACACAGGGCTCAATTTTGACCCGACTTGTAACTGCTTCTTTAAGGGTCAAAATCCTTAAACCCTCAATGTGTTTCACTAACCAGCAAGAGCGCTGCTGCAAGAACTCTGAGCAGATGGTATCAGAGAAACCAGATTTTTTTTACCTACTTTACCTCTAAAACAACCCAAGCAGAGTGCTTGAAGTCATTAAAGAAGGAGATTAAGATTAGCAGGACTATTTTTTACTGTCATTCACACAGCTTTATTCCTTCACAAACTGTTTCAAGGAATAGAAATGAATTTACAGGTATGAATCCCATAAGCATGGCATTTAAACATGGCCTTAAGGCCTTTCTTGGGGACATGTATTTCTTTTTAGATGGGAGTTCCTAAAGTGCTCCTACTCTTGCTCTTCTTTACTTCTCCCTACTCTTCCACCCCTCCAACATGTGCATATTTGAGGAAAATCCAGCAGCGGCTTCACAGGGATGTCTCTTTCCTATGGCTGTAGCCTTCATCAGATTTGGCAGTGCCCTCTAAGACCTCATCTGCATCTGTACAAGCAGTGGCTCAAGAGGAGACTGAAAAATCCCTTAAAGGTAAATTGAGTTCCTCCCGCTAGTTCCTTCCGAGAGGCAGGTCCTGCACCACACCACAAAAGCTTCTAGAGAAAACAGGCAGCTGCAAAGGTGAAGTCAAGCTCAGAATTCCTTCTCAGTGAGATGTGAATAGTCCTTACAGGCCCCTGGGAAGAAGTCTGTTCAGACAAGATGAAGATGAAGACTTTTCAAGGACATAAACAGTATTAGGAGTAGAAATAAAATTATCTTATTTTTTAGAACTAATAATGGTAGGCTTAATTCTGAACTGCAGGAGTCCTGGCATGAAGTCTGAATCTCAATATTATCTGGAGTTGAGGAAATTCAGAAGTCCTGAGTATAATAGCAAGGGTCAAAGCACTGTATCTGAAACAACAAAACACCAAGGAAAAAATATTGAGTCAAAACTGCAAGTAACTTCTTTTTAGCCTATATTAACCTAAAGTAACTTCTATTAGCCTATACTAATGAAACAAACCAGCAGTTTGGCTATACTGCCTAAATCTAGTTTTACAGAATACATGTATTTTGGTAGTAAAACCACGTTTCAGAAAGCTCCAGTTGTTCCACAACACATAAGCAAAGCAATAGATTGTTCATTAAAAAAAAACAAGAACAGAAAAATCCCAGACCCATGACATGCACATCGAGTCTTTAGACAGCATATACCATCACAGAAATATAAATACATATTCCTGAAAGATTAGGAAACAATATTCCACTTCTCCACTTACATTGAAAACAATTACACTTACATTTTCAGAGAACAGAATTCCCATATTACCTGAGATTTCAGAACAAGAAGTTTCTAATTTAAAAATGCCACCACAAAATCTGTTAGCATGATAATATAACATTTCTAAGCTTACTATGCTAACAGGATAGCTTAATAAATTGCATGTTGAATTTATTAACTGTTCACAACAGAAACTATTCATTCTCCTCCCACAGCGACTGATTTCAACTTAGGAATTTTACTTGCCTGGTAAAAACACAGTTATACTAGATCAGTGGACAAGTAAAACTTTGCAGGGCTGTTTGTTTACTTGAGGAACAAAGCATATGAATTTGGGAGCAAGAAAAATAATTAGAACATAAAAGTTAAATATTTACTATCACAGGCTGGTTATGGACTTGCCAACACTTGTCAGTGTTTCCATACACTGTGTTCAAGGTGGTGAAAATACATCACTGACAAAGACAGAAGCACAGGTTTGCCCCATAGCAAGATGCTGAGAGCCAGGAAGAAGGAAAAAATTAATCCAACAAATGTCTGGTTTTAGGCTGGGGTTTTATTCCTTCTTATCTTTTCTCTTCTAAAGATAACATTGCCCATTAGAAACGTAAAACATCTGCTCAAAGGGCATTTTTAATCCCTCATCTGAATGATGCTCAGAGGAAGAGGGGAACCAGATGTAGTAACTTAAAAGGCCTGTGATGCTCTTATTCAGTGAAAGATGACAGCATTGATATTCCCAATTTTCAAGCACAGTTACAGCCTAATTCTTTAAAAAGAACCACAAAGATTTAAAGACGTGAAGAGATATCCCAAATAAAAATGCACTGTTAACTTCTAAAAAACTGCACTAATTTCTAACTTTATTTCCAGTACAGCAATTTCTAGATGGCCTGCCTTTCTGAAATCAAACTAGTAAATGCTGATAGAGGAACGATATGAAGTAGTCTCCTAGGCAAAACAGAATTTAATAAATCGTCTACACATGGCATTTTAGCTTTTTCACTGCAATTCTAAACATTTAATGCACGATTAGCAAAATAAAGTATTCTCACTGAAAATAGCAGTAGTAACTGAGCTACAAAAAGCATCTCAGGTGCAGATACTCATCAGCTGTCTGGCCTCACATACACCAACTGCTGTTAAGCGACTGGGTACGGGGGTGATTAACAGTCATCCTACACCACCACTTTACTGTAAATGTAATTTTTTTCCATCTTCAGCTACTTAACTACTATTCTCCTCTAGTATATTCTGTTTGAGGGGAGGGTGAATTAAAGGAGATTCATGACGGGTGGTGCAGACAGGGATCTGTGTTCTGAAATAACACTGAAGACGGTCCGAAGATCTACTGGCAGGTCTGCTTGGTGCAGACAGAAAACACACCTTGATAATGGCACAAATGCTACCAAGCTGATGCGCTGTTGGTTGATGAGTCGCAAACTCAACACAGACCATCATCGCTCCCATCTTCTTCTGCAATAAGCTTGTGGCACGTACTACACCTCGATGGCTCCCTTCCCTCGTGGAAGGGACTGGTGGATCGTGGCAAGCACAGCAGCACTGGGCTCGGTCTCTGCCTGCATCCTACCCTACCGCACCGATGGCGGGCTTCTGCTGATGACCGCGCGGATGTGTTTCCTCACGGAGCTGCCTGCCCGTAGTTTTTCCTGCTGGCTCTTCCCTAGCATGCCTCGCTTCTGCTGTATCTACTCTCATCTACATTTCATATTTTGTTCCTCAGATCATCTTTGCAGTCTCTGCTTTTCTACCCAAACACACAACATCTCTGTTCTGCAGTCGACTGTGTCCTTTTATACAGAGTCAAGGAGAAACTAAAATGTGTATACATTTACATACACACAAATACATACATACATTTTAATCTTAAAGACAGATGGAAAATTAAGTATTTGGATTTTATCCATCCATATAAAATGCCTTGTTTAAATTGAGATAAACCCTGAATGAGCTAGGCACAGCCTCTGCCCTGCGATATGGAAGGAAAACACCACGGCCAGTGTGGTGATTGCTGTGAACACGTCTTAACTTTAATGTAATAGCCACTAATTCTCCCCCAGCTCATCAACACATCACTTCCCAGAGCCAAGAGCTGCTCTGGGCTCTGAACCCAGCACCCTCAGGCTCCCTCTCCCCACTTTTTTACATCATGCCCTTCCCAAGACGAACCACTCACTCAAGTAGACTTAATTATTCAAGCAGGCCTGTATCATTTCAAGTAGATCTTTAGAAAGATTTAAAAATAAATTCACGAGCCACGCAGGCTAGCATCGAGTTTGGAGCTGCAAAGTGAGCTTTGAGATTACATTTTAAGTGAACAGATGCACAGATGCAGTAAGAAACAATAAATGGCAAAAAGCAAAGATACATACCGCTTAAAAGAAAAAAAAAAAAAAAAGGCCACACCTTAAATCTGGAGACAGTAAGGACTGTCAGAGTAATTTCTTTGTGAACCAGATAGCCATTGAAATTACATTAAAAAATTAGGGGAAGTGTCCGGAGAACAAAGAGGCCATAAACACGGGAAAAAGATGTCCTCGGCACCTTTTTTACATGAC
>NW_010543885.1:0-5546 GCF_000687285.1 Phaethon lepturus | reverse complement strand
TCAAGGAATGGCAGCACAGAGCTCATGTGAAGAGCCTGGTAGAAAGGAAATTGGTGAGGTAATTATAAAAGCAAATAACAGACTCGACAGCTTCTCCGGAGGAGATTAGATAACGCTTGCACTGTGCAAAGAGGAAAGGAGAGGTGAAAAACTCCGGAGAGCAGGAGAGGTGGTGGAAAGGAGACAAAAACCCACCAGAACAGGCGAGGTGGCTCGAGTGGGAGAAGACATGTGAAATGGTGAGACGAGAAACAGAGAAGCAGACGGCGCCGAGCTCTCCCAGCGCCTGGCTCACACGCTACACCACAGGGGCAAAATGACCACACGTGCGGGGAATGAAGGCACAGGAGCGAGGTGAATCACGGCAGTAAATGGTGGTTTGTTTTTTCTTCCTGGGACTAGCTAGCCTGGCAAGTCTTTAAGCCAACACAAATGCTAATTTCCATATTCCATTTTAACAACACAGGTAGGAAGTGTTTCTTCTGCTACTGCTGCCAAATGAAATTACACTGTTCCTACTACTTTTGAATGCCTCAGCTTTGAAACTACCTTCATTCCATGCCACTGGCTGAGAAATCTCTCCTATTACCATTTGCCAACTGCTGATTCCAGTGACAATATTTAAGCTAAACAGTGTAACAGCTGGGGACACACACACAGAAAAATAGGATTTCAGTAAAAGGACCAGCCCCTTTAGTTCCAAGTGTTATTTATAATAGTGAATATTTATGCAACAACAGTCTACTTGCTTGTAAGGGACTAAAACCAACCTCTAGCAATATCCAGCAGCTACCGGGAATAAAGGAGGTCTGGAGGAATTAGCCTATAGTTTACAGAAGGCTTGGCAGTGTCCACTTAACAGGGACTTGCTGTTCCTTTCCACACCTCCAGACACCTCTCAATTGTGAGCACGGTGTTGTGAGGCAACCACCAGACCTGTGCTTCAAACTTGTACAGGTCTACGTATTTCACAGGTAGTTAAGTATCACCAGCACTTCCCTTATTTGCTGTTCTCCCAAGCTTAATGTCACAGGGGCATTTGTGTTTGTAGGAACTACCAATATGCAAAGGTCCAGGCTTCAGAGCTCATGTAAGTGTATTCATTAGAAGCTAAATGACCTAACAGATTTCAAAACTAAATATAACTCTTTTAAAAGAGCATAACAAGCAACTCTACAGTTGAAATTATAATGCATTAAATAATAATGCATGCTAATGAAATTAGCACGCACTAAATAATAATCTATTATAATGACACTATAATGCATTAAATAATACTAACCCAAGGGGGCCCAATCCTGCAATGGAAAACATGCAGACGAACTGCCCTTGACAGAGCAGTGAGGAAAACAGGGCAGCCCTTGCCCTATTACCAACCAGAACCCTCCCCACACAACCTTACGCAACAGCTGTGTCATTATACATTAGCTCCCCTAGGTTTTAAAATACAGAGAAACACCGAATTAATGTAAACTTCAAAAATGTCCTCAAAATGGTCTTTTATATCCCCGTATGCAACATTTCCTAAGAATAAACCCTTTAGTCATGCTCTAGAAATTTGATGAGTAGTCCAGAGCAATAGTGGAATTGTTTTAGAAAATGCGAAGAGTGTACAGTGCCATGATTACACCGACATGTATAGCGCCTGCAGCAATGTGAGTGTTAACTGTTTGATAGTCTCTATTTGTAGAGAATGGAGAAAATCAAGACAATAATACCTATGAGATGCTTGTGAATTTAATTTAGAAATATCAAAGAACAAAGCAACTGAATACACAGCTCTTTACAGAAATACATTTCTAATTTGCCAGTAGATTTGTAAGAGCATGTGCGAATGATAATGCATGCTAAGAACACACAAAAATATTTTAGGGCAAATAAATACACATATACATGTCCAACAACATATTATGCACTACTTTCAAAAATACACGCTAGTTCTATGGAGTCACCCGTTTCATTTTGAAGACTTGTTCCATGTAATTGGAATAGAAGTTTATTCCAGGTAGCAATGGAAGGTATTTGGCATTAACGAATTTTTCAATTACAATTCCCAAAAACTTTTCATAGAATGCATTAAAATTGGGACCTTCAGTGGGTCAGTGGGAGTTACCCACGCAGCTGCTACCACCAAGATTCATGAACAATTTTCTTGAGGTTTCCTTGTAATCCCAGTCTCAACCTGCAAAATCAGTTCAGTTCTGGAAAGTTTCATCTGGAAGAAAGTTGACAGGCAGCAAGGGCAAGCTTTGGCACTGGGTCTGTGCTGGGAAACCCAGTTACAAAATTGAAATTCCAGCTTTAGAAATGGGTTTCATAATTTGATCTTTCCCCACAAAAGCCATCGGGCTAGTAACAGCTAAAAACCAAACCAAATCAAAACAAACCCACACAACAAATACCTGGAGAAATGAAAAAGGTGGAGAGCGCAAACTCCCCAACACCACCTTCCCCTCCAGCACCCACCCACCAAAGAAAATCCCCTCACTCGCAGCTCTCCAGAACGGCACTGCCCTGTCCAGCACCAGCTTTAATGACATTGCCAGCATCAACATCCCGAGGATTCAAACCCACCCAACCCCGCCAGCGAGGCGTTCGAGATGCATGTGATTTCTGCTGGAACAGCTGCCTGCGTGCTTCCAGAATTATTCAAAGAGACATTGTGATCCTTTAATAACTAAAGTCAGCTCCCAGATTAAAAGCCTTTATACAGCTTAGACTGTAGATCTGTTTGAAGTGATTTACTTGCTACAAACAGCAGTTTAAGTAACTATAACCTGAGCAACCAGATAAAAATATTCTTTTCTTCTGATTCATTTACTTTGACAGGACTTTTATAACGAGTTTCATCATACTCACTTCCTACTTAGGTTTCCAGCACAGCAACAGAAGAAAGTAAGATGCTTTAGAGTAAGGACATGCTTGTAAACCTACTAGCTGGAAGAGAGGTAATACATGAAATTGCTTTAAAGTTTTCAACTTACTAGATTCCAAGGTGCCAGTGCTAAGGATATGGTGATATAAATACATTAAAAAATTATTTTAAAAAATCTGGTTTAATGATGCCTTGCAGTTTAGCTTTGTTTTTTTCCTAAAAAGACTCACACTTGTAGGTACAATTTAGCACTCTCTACTAATCTTAAAGATGTATGACTGCTCAAATGCATACAGAATATTGTTTACTAGCCAGATCCTCATCTTTCTTTCTACATATTAAAGTAAGAATTGATGTATTTTACCATTTTTTTCCCCACTCACCATTTGTTAATTGTCAACTGCATAGAATTAAAGCAAATGCAAGGGTTTAAGCATGGTTTGATAAAAAGAAGTGACCTTAAACTTGCTGAATGCATAATGAAAGGGACTGGAGCTCTTCAAAGCATGTTATAGACTTAAAAGTCAAGACGCAAGGAAATACGATCTGTTGTCAGTGGAGCTGGATAACAAGCCAGTACAGTTCACGTCTTTCTGTATTTTAGAATTAAGATTTCACACACCTTAACGTACACAAGAAAACAAAAAACTTTCCTCTTTTTCAACTACCAGTTTTTCATCTTCAAGAGGTTATTCATTAAAAGGAAAAGCTTTCAAGAATGGGAAACAGCGTACTATCTCTGCAGTTGCAGCGTAGGCTACTGTGATGAAAACACAGCTTAGACATTAAAACCCCTATTCCAGGCATTTAAATAAAATTTTCTGATGCTCAGACTTCCTTTAAAGTTTCCATCTCAAGAGCAACCTGCTTGAAAAGATAGCTAAACCGGCTGACAAGCAGGCTTTTAAACGTCTTCAGAATGAAACTGCAAACTATTTGAAAACTGTGGTAACATTTTGTAAATTCTGAAACTAAGGGAAAATCTGATGCTTTGGTGCACACTTTGGATTCACTGCCACACTTTTCAGCTCTCCTATAAATAACGGAAATGCTCTCATCTCATTATCAAAGTGAAAATGCAAGATGTAAACAAAACAACCCATAAATTTTCTAAAATGTTCTGGTTTTAAAATCTCCAGTGTTCACATTAGGGCATCTGATCTTTTAAAGAATATATTAAAACTGACAGCATCTCCCTAATAGCCGGACTGCAACAACTGGAACAATGATACAATTTTGTTTTGAGTCACTGATACTGCATGTTCATAGAAGAAATGCACATTACAGTACGATTGCTTCATGCTAAAGGGTGGGTACTGCACAGAAGGAACTTTCCCAGGCAGCAAAAAAACTCTCTATAAGCAACTACACATTTTTACAAGCAGTCACTGGTATCAAGACTTTATTTCCTCTGGTTTAGAAAGTCTAAGTTGCTACAGAGACCGTAAGAACTGGTAAAAGCAGCGTTAATCCACCAACTTTTATTTGTATTTTAGAATGATGAAAACACCCTTACAGTTTTAAAGAAATCTTTTTGGTCAAACTGATACAGCTACACCTCCCATTTTTGTGGATGCTGGTTGGTGTCAAGGTACTGCTTTATGTCAGCCTCCAGTGACCAGGAGAAGAGCAGCATGGCATTCTCTAAGCTTCCCGAGGCACGCTGGAAAGCAACTACTAGGAGGAGGAAGAGAAGATTCAAGAGTAGAAAATCCAGGATTCTTCAGACAGGCGATTAGTGTTTTTTATGCCAGCCACAAGACTACTTAACTGCCTTCAGCGGCTTTTAATAGAAGTGACACAGGGACCCAAAACAAATGTAAATCTTTGAGATGCAAATGAGAGAATCATTACCCCACACCATCACTAAATCTAAACACCACTCACATGACTACCTGCGTTACTTCTATCACAGCACTGCCCAGCACCAGAGATCCAGATCAGCAGGCCATTATGTTAAGAGCTATACTCCGGTCCTCAACCTTTGCAGTGGTGACAAGCAAATGACACCCAGCAGAACAACATCACTCCCTCCATGCCCCACCAGCCTCAATTTAACCCATTCCCTCCGCTACTGGGGGTGCCCCACCTAAGGGTGATGGGCTGGGGACTACCCTGCTATGTAAAACACATCATCAAGAGAGAAATTCCCCTCCGTGACAAGGTAAGCAGTTTTCCACACAGTTTATCTCATTTATGCAGCGGAGAGATGTTTCTCTCTCAAGAAAACACAGGCTGACTTTACCCTGCACCACAGCCGTTGACTCTCACAGAAATGCTGTCAGCAGCCTGGTGTTACGATAGCCAGCATGTCGGAAACACCTCAGCTGGGCGCCCAGCAAGGGAGTCTGCTTCGGGAGAGGGTCTGGAGGAGCCGCCTGGAGAAATGCCGCGGGGAAGGGATGGAAGGGTGCCCTTCCGCAGCACATCTCAGAAGAAAATAAGTAATATTATCAGCGGTCCAATTAAGAAGGCAGGGACGGGACTTTTGGCAAGAGCTGGTGAAGGAGAAGCAGCCTCTGACAGGAGGAGAGTCTGCAAGGCGTACGCTGTCACCTGGCAGCATCTTCACACAAACAGGCACCGAGGGCAAGGCGGGAGCACGGGCACCGCCTGGACGTGGGCGACTCTGCTGTGGGTGACCCTGCCTGGGACCCCTGGAGGCCCCTTC
>NW_010543884.1:0-10204 GCF_000687285.1 Phaethon lepturus | reverse complement strand
TATAAATATATATAAAAAGTATTTTTCTTCTGTAACCTTGAGTTATGCTTTGCAGTGTACATTACTGTATTGGATATAATGTGACAGCTTGAATTTATTTGCATCTAAATGTGGTCTATCTGACTCGACGGTCAAACCTACCTATGTCCAGGTGTTGGATTTTCTTTTTCTGATCTGTATGACCTATGGAGGGAATGTCTTGATTCTGAAATAACAAGTAGAAAAACAAACACAGAGATCCTGAAATGCTTATTTTCGGTATTACTAAAAATGTACTTGACATGCCAGTGGCGTAATTTCCTGTGGCCTCGGGTTGCCTATGGCAAAGGATCCTCTTTTCATACAGTTTTATGTTGCTCTGAAACCTCATGGCTTAACTGATCGGTTAGGTTAATCGACTCATGTTAGTTTACAGAGCTACAGGTATTAGTCCTGTAAATTTAATTTGTGGATCCGATAGTTTTTTGCTTGGGGAATGGGAAAGGTCTGCTGTTCAAAATTGCACATGTTCAGCTGTTTCTCTCTGTGATCTGTGAAATTCAGGGAATGACATCTAAGACGAACATTTTTCTCTGTCTTTGCTCTGTGCAAACACTTTATCATGGCTTGTGCTGCTGGTAGTTTAATTTCTGCATAAAATGGGCCCTAGCAAACAGATTGATTAGAACTCATTATGGCTACATATGTTGGGGAAGATTGTACATATTCTCTCTCATCAGTACATGCATGTGAAGGGGGAGATAAAATTGACACAAAATCTTGAAGATATTTTCACTACTTGGTTCTAATAATGTTAAAATAAAGGTATCAGCTATGTAAATAAAGCTGGATTTTGTGCTACAAATTGCCTGTTCAAATTTTACGTTAATTATGAACCTGTGCCTTTTCTTATTTTACTGGGTCATAATATATTCAACATCTTAGGCATGGAATCCTGAGTCATGGATCTCAGCTCAAAAGTCTCACATCCCATGATAACGTCAGCTCCCAAATACTCGAAATGTCATTATTGGCAGCTTTCTGAATTGTCGAGTCCGTACTGGTTACAGAAACAGGTCATTAACACCTCTAGATCCTGCAAGTCTTATCCTGTGTAACATGTAATTTATCCCATTGATTTATATGCAGATAGCATGAGTAAGATGCTAAAAGCAGCAATATAAGAGGGTGAATCAGACTCTTTGTGAAATGCCTTGAAGTTTAAGGGCTCTTTATGAGCACTGTTGTTGGGATGATGATAATTATGCCTGAAGTAATACCACAGAAATTTATTGGCACCTGAATGAGTGAAAAAGAGAAGTAATTTCCTAACCTGAAGAAGGATTTGAGCCGAGAAACTTCAGCAGACTTTAGCAGAACTGATTTCCTACTCATGGCAAGGTAAAGCAGAAATATCTGTGCTGAAGTTAAATGGAGTCATGCGTTTGTAAAGCACCATCAAAGGGACTCAAGTCCTAGAGCCATATAAATATTCATAAACTCACCAGTGTAATGTGGCTGTTCTTAGTCATGTTTTCAAGGCTATTGTATGCGTTTTGGCAAATGGCTGTGGTAGTGGATGACAGCGTCACGGATTTCAGCTCTGTGGATGCTGTGAGCATGCAGCACTGAAGGACTCAGATACAAATACAACAACCTGAATAGTGTTATAAAGGGTTGATGAAAACAGGAACTGCTGGGCACAGGTATTTAGGAGAGGAGGTGCGACCTGCTGAGGACAGAACGTTCCCTCATGCAGAGGATGGTTCAGTCCTATATTCAATCCTCAAAGCAGATTTTAGGGATGCATTTTTCTTCTCCATCCTTTTCCTAGCGCAAGCCTATCTTATCAAGTCTATCACAAACGTATCCCAAAACCTTTCCAACCAAAAGCTGAGGCAGGTGATACCATCCACAGTAGGTCCCATTTTGCCAAAATGAGGATGTTTTCTTTCTTGTAGCAGTGGATTAAACTGAAGCTTATCTGCACCCAGTGGTTACTACCCTGAAAGCAGGCAGCACGCGTAGGTGTCTCCAAGCACCTGCAGCTTTCAACCCATTGTATTAGCATGAAATAAAATTGATGTCAGGTGGCACTAATTTGCAGGGCTGAAATTGGTACTGGAGGAGATAAACCCGCTGTTCAGCCATTCCCGAGGGAGCAGCAGTTGACACTGGGAAAAGTGTGGAAGGAGAGCTCAGCTTAGTAACTTTGCCAGTATCTGAGCTTAATTTACCCTTACATGTGAATCAGAGCCCTCACCAGCTGCAAAACACATCTATGGCAAATCTACCCCAGTTTAAGCTGAAATATCAAAAGAAAATCTATCACGAGAGAGAGACTTTCCAAAAGCACAAATGGCATGTGCCTCAATCTCATTGACTTTCAAAGGAATCTGGGAATCGGTCTGCCTTTGTGCTTTGGAATTCTTCTCATGCTTTAAAAAAGCAAAAGCAAATGCTGTAGCAATTCAATGTTTACACTTGTAAACAGCTTTCTCTTTAGGAAAATTATAGCAAGCTGTCTTTTCTGGCTGCTGATTTACATACACAGAGCTCAATATGAAGAGACTTGCATGAACTTTGTAACAATATTTAAGTGTGTTAATCTCAATTTGGATCTCAGTTCGCTTCCTTAAATCCTGGCATCTTGTGTCATTTGAGATTCTCTCAGAGCAGCAGCTGAAGGCCAGGCAGGATGCCCTGGGGTCACTGGATCTTCCCTAGCTCCAGTGTCATACCCCATATGGCGCTCAGCTGCTTTGTGTCCAAGAGCACTAAATGTCTATGTTTTAGCAACTGAACTGAGCTTAGGTGCCTGGCTTTTTTGGGTGAGGTCATGAATCCCAACTTCTTACCCTTCTGAAAAGCACTCCACTCTGATTTGAGGTCAATGAAGCTCCTGTTATATTTTCTGTACTCACAACGTCCTTGGAAAGTACATACCTAATTGACTCTTGGACTTGCTTTGACCTCAGTTGGTGGGAATTGAGGCACTTATGGGAAGCAGCCTTACATCTGGATATTATACCACGCGCTGGAGTCACCCGTCCTTAGGATGTGAGCTACCTATACAACACCAAGCTGAGTGGTGCGGTTGACACACCTGAGGGACGGGATGCCATCCAGAGGGACCTGGACAAGCTCAAGGAATGGGCCCCTGTGAACCTCATGAGATCAGCAAGGCCAAGGGCAGGGTCCTGCACCTGGGTCGGGGCAACCCCCAGTATCAGCACAGGCGGGGTGATGGAGTGACTGAGATCAGCCCCATGGAGAAGGACTTGGGGGTCCTGGTGGGCGAAAAGCCGGCAATGTGCGCTCGCAGCCCAGAAGCCAACCATGTCCTGGGCTGCCCCCAAAGCCGCGTGGCCAGCAGGGCGAGGGAGGGGGTTCTGCCCCTCTGCCCCGCTCTGGGGAGACCCCCCTGCAGGGCTGCGTCCAGCTCTGGAGCCCTCGGCACAGGAGAGACATGGACCTGCTGGAGCGGGGCCAGAGGAGGCCCCAGCACCGCTCCGAGGGCTGGAACAGCTCTGCTGGGAGGACAGGCTGGGAGAGCTGGGGGGGTTCAGCCTGGAGCAGAGAAGGCTCCGGGGAGACCTTCCTGCAGCTGCCAGGGCTGAGAGGGGCTGAGGAGAAAGGTGGGGACAGGCTTTTTAGCAGGGCCTGTAGTGACAGGACAGGAGGTGATGGTTTTAAAGTAAGAAAGAGTAGGTTCAGACTAGATCTAAGGAAGAAATTTTTGACGCTGAGGGTGGTGAAGCACTGGCCCAGGTTGCCCAGAGAGGTGGTCGATGCCCCATCCCTGGAAACATCCCAGGTCAGGCTGGACGGGGCTCTGAGCAACCTGCTCTAGTTGGGGATGTCCCTGCTCATGGCAGGGTCTTGGACTGGATGGCCTTGAAAGGTCCCTTCCCACCCAAACTATTCTGTGATTCTATGGTATGAAATCTGTGAGAAAAGATATACTGGAGGTCCAGAGCCACAAAACATTGGCTCTCTCCAGTGCTTTAACAGGCAGCACTGAGTCTGTTTGGGACTCAAAAAATGGCAGTAGCCCTTTTCACATGGTGAGAACAGGAGCAGTGCTCCTCTCTTTTTGTTCCTCTGCTAGTTCCCTCCCCATGACTGGAGCTGAGAAAGGGTTTGGAGAAGAACACATTGCTGGTTCTCTCTTATAACCAGCTCCTTTTGGGGAAGAGAAGGCAGGGCACTGGGAGCTTGCAGTTAAAATAAGAATCTGTGTGTAGTATCATGATGTTGCTGTGGCACAGAGGAAGGAGAGTTGACATACAACAAACCTATTTTCAACCCTGCAGGAAATATTTTGAAATCTCCACGTTTTATGAGACTTGACAGTGTCCAAAGCCATTGGGTAAATTAGGCAGGACTCTCCTGGTAATAGCAGCTACCTTTTTCAGGCAGGTGGCCATAAATAGCAAGCTTTTTGCTAACCTGTTCAGCTAAAGCTCCTCAGGCTGGGGCCCCCTCCCATCTATATTCATGCTGCTAAGGTTTCTGGCACCACTGATTTCCAGTGCCAGCTCCGTCTTTCCCACTCACACCATTTTGGTTGTGTGACCGGATGGAGACTGGGCAAAGGCTGATCAGTGACCACCTACTGCAGGCATGGAAGTCCCAACAATATAAGGGTGACTTAAGGGAAACTTTGGAGGCAAAATATTGTCAAGAAACAAGAAACTGGCTGGAAGACAGGCTGATCTGAAGTCTGTGAGGGAAAAGTGCTGAAGCTTTTTTACCCCAAAAGCCCAGTGGGAATGGATTTAAAGGAATTAGCTGTTGCCAGTGTCTCGCCCTTTTCTTATAACTTTCAGTTTAGGGAAGAAAGCACCCACAAACCATTTGTTCACTGTATCTTGTATAATGAATCTATTAGTGTCTGAACCTGGAAGGGGATATAGCCCACCGCACGCTTTATAAAACCCAAAAATACTCTTTATAAAACCACGCTATATAAAGCTCATCCAGTTGTGCCTTGCTTGGCATTTGGTCTCACAGATAGGGAAAACAATTTCCTCGTATTGCTGCTCTTGGAAGCCTCTGCAACAAAAGGGGAAAAACACCGGGAGCAAGCAGAAAGTCTCGGTGGTAAGCAGGTACAGATATATTAAAATGTCAAATGTTAAAATAATTTTTAAAAAATAAACACTTCAAATATCTTCAGTTGCATTGCACCTA
Organism: Phaethon lepturus; assembly: GCF_000687285.1. Taxonomy (NCBI): domain Eukaryota; kingdom Metazoa; phylum Chordata; class Aves; order Phaethontiformes; family Phaethontidae; genus Phaethon; species Phaethon lepturus. The sequence continues at coordinate 5,029 of NW_010543884.1, read as the reverse complement.
CAGTGGGGAAAGGAGCTGCTCTTTTCTTCCTTGATCTCTGGGAAAATGGCATATTTACCCCAAGCATATGCAAATTTTTCTCCCTAGCCTGGAGATGAAGCACATTCTGCTCATGTAAAGAAACCATTGTTATATTTCTGTCATTTGCTGCAGGAAGGAGGAGGAGAAGAAGGAGATCAAGTCATTATTTATTTGGCAAAAATCCTTTGTTACTTTTCTGGGTATCAGTTAATTACGAGTGAGCTAATGAACGTACACCTCAGCCAAACTCTTTCCTTTAACAAGTCATTAATAAAAAAGACTGCTCAGACAGTTCAAATTGACTTTATTAGCATTGCTTTGATATTTCAGACCTATTAACTAAAAGGGGCATAAAGGGAAACACAAGGAAATACAGCAATACATTTCCACTTGCAACTTTCTTCTGGGGTGATTTGTGTCCTGTGGTCATTCTCACAGTAAATGTTTTATGATCAGCCTCAGTAGGAGAGCTCATTACTAGACAGAGAAAGAAAGAAGTTTTCTGGAGCTTTTGTATTGCAGACCCTACTTTCTTGGTGGCATCAGCTCCTGAGATGTGGGTCACTTTAGCTCGTATTGCAGAAAGCCATTGCTTTAGCCACCTTGGTGAAGCCCTCATGCTTCACAAATTCATATGAATGAGAGTTGGCTTCTGGGCATGGTAGTGTCTGCGTGTTTGACACACCAAACTTCATACATCTGTCATACCAAAACTGTAGATGAGAGTTGGTCCATCATGACACGCTTTTCTGAAAAGTTTCGTCCAGAAGTGTGACATAATTATTTAATTACAATGTGAATTACCTAATTACAACATATGAAGCTACATCAAGCGTGTGAAACACTGAATTCTGTCAGTGTTAAGGCATTATGACTACAATGGTAAGTCAATGTGATATAATACTGAATTACTGTCTCAGGCAACTTTTCTCTGTACCACGTACTGAACACAGCAGCTGTGGACAGTCTGAATCACTCCATGGTTTTCTGAGTTCAAATGCCACAGTAGGTGTGACCTAAAAGTTAGGCAATACTAATATATGGTTTAAGCTTGACCCAATATGCTTAGTACAAACTGTAGAGCACCCTCTGTGAATGCTGTGTTATTTCTGTGATCCATATTAATAAAGCTTTGTAGCTTTCTGGTAGAAACTGGAGTGTGACTGTCTCAGGAAAGAGATACAGTGACTCTCCCTTGTAGGCTAGACTTCAAAAACCAAGTCTAGGTTTGTCACCTGTAAAATAAGAGGAGGGGCCATAGAATAACCACTGCTGGTCCCGGGGCTGGCCTTTCTCGAAGACCATCACTGAACAAGGCTGGGGTCTATACTAACCCTAGGAATCTACTACGCTACTACTGCATCAATTCTGCAGTCCAAATCATGTGCCCCATCCACTATCAGGTACGACAGATACAGGGTAGGGGACTGCTGATGCTCGAAGGAAAGCGGAATAGAATTCAACAAGACCCCAGCTCACGTCGGCTTCTCTCTCATGCCAGTCTTCCCAAAGAAAGCTGCGATGCGCTCAGAGGTCGGTGTCATACATCAGCCCATTTGATCAAAGGCTAAGCAGTGTTTCTGGACAAATTATTTTTTTTAAATGCCATCAGAGCAAAGATGCTATCTACTACGCAGTGCTCCTAATCCATCAGAACCAACCAGAAACAGTTTAACACCTTCCTTCTTGTATCCCCTTTTTAAAAGGAGCATTTCTACCCACTGCTTCCATTGCCAGAGACTCTGCACTATTCACATGACCATCTCCATTTTTGAAGCCAACGCTCTCTGAAGGCTTTGGAGGCCAGACTGCTAATCTCTTGACAAGCAAGTGTATTTCTTGACAGTGTGATTGGTGTTGGCCCATCGCCCTTAATGGCTTGGCCCTCTGACAGCTGGCAGTGATTTTCTGACGGCTGGAGCCCCAGTCACATGCCCCCTGACAGCAGCAGAATAATATTCTCATGCCTGCGATAATGGCAAACGCGTTTGGAAAGCTCATGAATAAAATTCCCTTCTCTGTCTCTTTTTGTAACTCTGATGCTTTTCTGTTGCCCAGTTTCTCCTTGTTCTTTTTTTTTTAACCCCTCCTCCAGTTATTTCTCCCACTCTATTATTATTCCTCGTGTTATCGGAGTGGCAGAGACAGACACTTCTAATTTCTTCCCTGCTCGAGGCTCAATGCTCTTTCTTTTGGTCTTTGAGCAATGTTCCCCAGATACTGTTGGCAGGAGGCTCTGTCAGTGCTGAGTCCTGTGTGAAACTGCCATGAGGAGTCCCTCTTATTTTGCTCCTACCAGCTTCCAACAATGCTGGTTCCGTCTTCCATCACCCTCACTTGCCAGCTTTGATATTTATTTTCAAAACATGCCTTTGACTCTTCTGTTTTCTCAGGAAAGTTTGGGCTCGGTTCCACAAGCCTGACATACCTCCTAATTCAAAGCACGGGGAGGAACCTTGGGTAGAGGGAGGCAGGAGAAAGAGGGAGCCACGGTGTAAAAAGCTGATTTTTATTTTTGCCTTAGCTCATGGAAAGTGTGGTTTGACCTTGGCTGAACAGGAGGAGGTGGCTGGGGCGTATAGCTCAACTATGTGTTGGAGCAGGAGTCGAGGAAGCAAAGTCTGGGAGTTTTCTTAGTGGGACTTACTTATTATCCCAGAGAAACTGGTTGGAGGAGGAATGCCAGCATGTGGGAAACCTGCTTCAGCAATCTGGGATGAAAGATTAATGTGGAATTCTCTAGAGGTTCTGGTAAGATAGGAAAATATGTTATCTTGCTGTTTGCAATACCCCCCTCAAAATGAACGTGGTACTAAACAAACAGTCCTACTTCTTTTTCAAAGGTGGGACAGCCCCGCACAAACCAAACAGGTTCCGTGATGCCTGTTTTATGACTGCATTCGCTAAGCGGTGGTCAGTGGTGCTCAACGGGTCTGCCTCCAAGGCTGAAGCAGTTCCTGAGTTGTGCTTGCTCTCTGGAAAGACGACTTGGACTCCTAAGTCTTGCAGTGTAGGCACTTTTCTGGCTCTGAGCCTGCCTGCAGCAGAAGTTCAGAACTTCCACGCTGTGTTTAGGAATAGCTGAGCTGAGAAAACCACTCCCTTGCCAGTTCCTGTGTCCTCCTCTGGGTAATGTGAACAAAAGCAGGGACCTGCATGACTACACCCAACATGGGCTCTAGCCTGCCTTTCACAGCTGTGCCCCAGGCTGTACACCTATATGTGAAGAACGTGGGCATCAGCCCGGTCCTGAAAATGGGCTTAAACCCAACAGTCTTTGGGACTATTTCTACATAGGACAAGAGCAATGCATGTGGAAACAAAGACCTTTGGTATTCCTAAATCTTGTTGTGAAGGAGATCTACAGCTGGAGCGTGAAACTCCACAAAAAATATGTCAGAAATAGCTGGTTTAGGTGTTGCAGAATAACTTGGGTGTGCAGCCACTGTGAGGGAGATGAACATGAGGCTCCTCCATTGAATGAGCTCTTTTGAGCTCAGCTGTGATTTCTTTTCATCTTCCTGCTGCTTAGTAGGGGCACTAGTTCTTACTGGTTTGTGGTGGTGAGGGAGGAAAGTGGGACAGCTTTATGTCCCATCTGAGTCTAGGTCAGCCCTGGGAGCACTTCCTTTGCACAGCAGGACTTCTTTTCCTGGGGTTCCCAAGACAAATCTGTAGTCTGAGCTCTCCCAAAGGCAGGAATATGCTTTTTGGAAGTGTTTGGGGGAACTCCAGGAGAACAGCTTCTTTTGGAGGCAAGGAAATCGCTGCAGCTACCTGTTCAGCCAGGTGGGCGAGCTGAAACAAGTGGCTCCCTGGAGCCCCCATCATTGTTCTCAGGAGCATGGTTAGAACAAGCTTCTATTCTGTGCCGTGTGGGAATCTCAAATTAGGAAAAATACCCTGCAATTTCTTCTCATTGCTGCACTGCGCTGCTAACAAGGGGCTGCCACAGGGGATCTCACTTTATTTTATACAGAGACTTTGGCTGTCTTCCAAAATGCTTGGAGTTACTTCAAGGGTGTTTTAACTTTGGTGGGCATTTGTGAAATACTCTCTGGAGTACTTACTGGTGGTCCAGGAAGATGTTCTGGCTCATCGGATGGCTTTGGGCCACCTTGGTTTTTGGTTCTCAGATATTTGGATGCTATAGGATGAAGTGGACCGGAGCCCACTGCTCTCCAGGACTCTGGGCATCGTAGTGCCACTGGGGTTTCTTCTCTTCTGTAAGGTATTGCTGTTGGGTAGCAACAGACCATCAGCTTTGTGCTGAGGTTGCAAGGCCTCAGGACTGAACCTTGCCAAGTTTTCTTTCTGAACCTTTTTTCACCTGCCTAAGTTTTCACAGAATCACTAAAGTTGGAAAGGACCTTCAAGATCATTAAGTCCAACCGTTAACCCAAAGCCACCATGATCCCTAAACTATGTCCTGAAGCGCCACATCCCCATGTTTTTGGAACACTTCCAGAGATGGTGACTCCACCACCGCCCTGGGCAGCCTGTTCCAATGCCTGACCACTCTTTTGGTGAAGAAATTTTTCCTAATATCCAACCTAAACCTCCCCTGGCGCAAGTTGAGGCCATTTCCTCTCGTCCTATCGCTCATTACCTGGGAGAAGAGACCAACACCCACCTCACCACAACCCCCTTTCAGGTAGTTGTAGAGAGCGATGAGGTCTCCCCTCAGCCTCCTCTTCTCCAGACTGAACAACCCCAGTTCCCTCAGCCACTCCTCATCAGACTTGTGCTCCAGACCCCTCCCCAGCTTCATTGCCCTTCTTTGGACATGCTCCAGCACCTCAGCATCCTTCTTGTAGTGAGGGGCCCGTTCTTGTACCGTGCACAAGACTTGACCATGTCAAAGGCCTTACAAAGTCCAGAACAGAGGACATCGGTAGCTCTTTCCTTGTCCACTGATGTGGTCACACCACCACAGGAAGGCCACTAGGTTGGTTGGCAGGACTTGCCCTTGGTGAAGCCCATGCTGCCTGTCTTGAATGACCTCCCT
>NW_010543883.1:0-15502 GCF_000687285.1 Phaethon lepturus | reverse complement strand
AACTTTAATGATTCTGTGATTCTGTGATTTCGTTAAGCCAGGCCAAGGGCAGATCTGATCCACAAGGGAGTTTTCTTTGGTTTGCAGGTGTTCAGCCCAAAATCATGTGTGTTACTCAGCACATTTGATGAAAGTTACTTTTCCCCTTTCCAGGACACAATGTTGTGCTTCTAGAAGCCTTTTACCAGCCCTTCAACTTTTGTCAGTTTTTAAAGAATGAGCAAATCAGCACACCTATGTCTCATAGGAGCAGACTGGCAGCCTTTAAATCTCCTTCAACAGCAGCTAGGGAACTGAGATTAAATGGCATGAAAAGCCAAGATTTGTGGCCCTTGCAACATCTGTGATTTATGGTCCACAGACACAGAGAAAGACTCTTCCATCCCACCCCTTATTAAGTTCTTCCATTGACTGCTAGTTACATTTTGTCTGGGAATTGCTCAGAATAAACATTTAAATCTCCAACAGCATATTGAATAACATCTTTCCAAGAAGCATAAATAAAACAGATCCATGTCTTCAGCCATCTGCATGCAATCACAGACTGTTTATGTTTCAAGCTCTGGTCCAGTGAACTTCAAGAGGAAATATTTGGGACGTGCATCAGACATAGAAGTTTCTCCACAACCCACCAGCACTGATACAAACTGGTGATGACAATGCTGTCTTGTGGTTGATGCAAAAGTCATCACACCTTCAGGGGAAGAAAAGCTATGGCTGGAAGGCAAACAGTTTATAGTTACTTGGCTGGGCATGGAGAGGGCTCTTTTAACTCATGGAGAAACAAAGGTTCAAAGAACACTGGTCCCCAGGACCTTTCTAGAAATTGAGTTTGGCATTTCACTGCAGCTCCCACTCCAGAGAAGAAGGGTCTCGCATTTGTGTTTTTCAGCTTACATACAAGAAAACCCTATTCCCATGGCACCTTGATGCTCCCCTCCCAACAGGGGAGGAAGTCCTCCGCACAGCTTCCAGCAGGACATATAGCCAGAGCACAGTCATGGCCTCCAAAGACATGGACCAAGCATGAAGGCCCCCAGGGCTGCCTCAGGTGCATTGGGCAGGCACATCCTCAGGGCACAAGCACCCTACAAACAACAGTCCTCTGTCTCAAGTGGCAGTTGCCTGTGTCTTCTGTTTTAACTACACTTCATTATGGTTTCCTGTCTGTGGCCCGCAGACTCTCTGAGGGCACCAGAAATTGCTTCAAAAGGCAACTAGGAAGCCCATTTATTGTCAGGAGTCTTTTACCCCTTTAGCTGTATTCACACACCTTGGTGGGTTTCCTTCATCATCAACAAGGGGTGAATCAAAGAAGGCATGTGAAGGAATTAGGGAATGAGCATATCATATATTATGATGGAGCACCTTTTCATGATGCATTCCCTAAACTGTGTTTGGTGTCCAAACCATCACTGGGAGGATTTTTATGATTGTGTGCATGGGACAAAGGAGATCTTGGTGGTTTACCCCATGCCACACAGGTCAAAATAGATCTTAGAGCTGATCCTGATTTCCAGCCTAGTGAACAGCCATTAAAACACAGCCTTTTCCCAGCCCGTCTTGGGGGATCAGACCAATCTATAGCCAAACACCCACCAGCTGACTAATGCGGCTTCAGATGACTCAGACATTTTTCATTGCCTCTTTCTTAGACTGGCAAGTGAGAGCTAAACTGACTGCATGAGAAGACCTTGGCTGAAAGAGCAACTTGCAGCCCTCTCATCTAGATGGTGAAGAGGACAACAGAAGGTTCAAGGCTTTTACTAGGACTTTCAGCTCCTCAGAGAAAAGGAAATTCTCCTCTGCTATGTGAGACTGACATGCTGCAAAATGGGTCAGGGGTTCTCCAAACTAGCATGGTACTGCTGCAAAACAAATAGTTAAAAAAGTAAAGCAACAACTTGAGAGAAAAAAATATATTACACTGAATTTACTTATACTGAAATTCCTTAGATGTACACTGCGTGGCACAGCATTTGCATCCACAGCCTTTGACCAACTTATTTTGGCTCATAAAGTGTCTTAAAATCTTGTGTCATGGCTGTCAGGCAGATGAAGAGACTTTCCCTCCTCCACCCAGCAAAGCTGTGCTGGGCAGTAACAAACATGGCAAATTTGGGCTGCTCCAGTGTGGGAGCACATCACACCATTTCTCACACTGGCAAGTTTGCTAATTACTGTGGGGACTAAAATGACACGGACATTGGTTGAATTGGCTGCTTGGACATGGCTTGAAAATAATTTACATACCTATTTTGTATGTTTTCTGGGAACAAGTGGACAATCTAGAAAGTTCTGTGAAAAAAATTCCTTTTTTTTTTATCATAACTTTTCTGTTGTCGATAGGCTGACTATGCGTGGGTGGGTGCTACAGAAAGAGAAAGGACAAAAATTGCTATGTTTTCACCACAGTTTTTCCAAGTTTGTGATTTTCCTTGTTTTATTTTTCTTTCATTTTGACAAATCAATCCTAGGTTGCAGAAAATTTACAGGAAAATAAATAGTTCCACCTTTCCATCTGACTTCTTTTGCTTGAGAGTGGAATTGCAGTGCTGGAGTTGATATGGACTGCGATTAACTGGTTTGCATGGAAGGTGGAGAGATGAAAGTATCATCCTTTCAGTCCACCCACTACAGCAAGTGCCCTAGACCTTATAGCAAGGGAGCGTTCACATGTCTACCAAGCCCCACCATCGTTCACACAAGCCTCTTGTTATCATCTTGATACATGACGATGAGTTCTAATACATTTCTTGCATGGAGGGCATTTGATAACTCTTCTGCACTAGTGACCTTGTGACCATAGTGACTTTGCAGGAATTGATAGGACCACACTGGTGCCTCTCTAAGGAAGTCCTTCAGAAAATTGCTGCAGGTCTCTGGGGGCTTCCATGCGAGGGTTTCCATGTCCCTACCTCTAAGGTCCAGGAAGGCTGTTGAGGAAGGGAACAATCTGCATTTGCAGTCATGGCTTATTATAGATGGAGGGGGCTGACACAGAAGAAGATGCTGACTGAAGATGACAGGAGTTGGGTTGAAAACACATGACGATGATGAGGGGTTTCACAGACTCAAACAGGAAAATGAGTTACGATAATCTATACCTATCTCGTTTTGGAAAGATATTTACCTGGTCTGATTTCCAGCTCCCAGAGATGGATTTCTCGCCCTTTCTCTGAGAATTTTGCTCTACTTTGTCTACTCTAAAGCCCCAAATCAGTATTTTTCTAAATACTTTGCCAAGAATGTTTCATGCTTCTGTAATATCTGGCTCCAATTCAGTCAAAAATATGATGTGAACAGATTTCCTGATGATGTTATGTTGTAGGCTTTACGCCTCTTATTGGACTGAATGAAGAAGCAAAGAGGAAATGCAAACTGGGGAAGAAATGAAAGCGATGGAATATCTCCAAAGCTCAAAACAAATTAAAAAATGTTTGGGTTTGAGTTCTGGGCATACATTCAGGATGGCTCTGATTTTATTTAGATGGGGTGGCCCATTTCTATGTTTATTAGGTTCACTACACTAATGAAGGCTTGAAGAGAAATACCACAAGAACAAATGCTGGGAAAGTCTTTTATGCATCTAATGACACTTAATTTCCATAGTAAATGCCTAATGTTTAACGAGTATTTTATTCTTTCCCAATTTACATATTTATAGTTAACTTTTGTAGCTGCTCATAAGTAATTAGCCATCTGTTTAAAAGGAGCCTGTGAACTGTATAACCACATGCTCATTCTAGTGAGGGTAACAAAAAAAAAAACAGCAACAAAACTTTTAGAGAAATATTTGATTACAGGTAGTTGAAACAAAGTCAGAAAAAAAAAAGCAAGGGATTACCTAATGAATAAAACACAAGGGAAGAAAAAATGGGACAAAATGACATTCAGTCTGAACCTGAGGGGAATTTCCTCAGTTATGAGAATATTTGATAGTCACTCAGGGGAGGGGAAAGGGGGAAAGGACCCAAACTGGCCAAACCACTGCAAGACACCAGATTGCGTGATGTGTTGGCTGTCATTCAGACATGTTCATGCAGCTTTGTCCAGAAACAAAATGGGGAGAAACCCTGGAATTCAAGGTGCACCTTTGCCCATCAAAAGGCATCTCACAGATGCAAAATAGCCGACAGCAAGGCAATGGCATAAAGAAATCACCTAAATTGAGACATTAAGGAGATTCTTTTTTGTTTGCACTCAGTGATTGCTGTGGCTAAATAAGAATGAAAATTAAGAGGTAAAACCAAATATAAAGAAGATGCTTTGGAGAAATGTTTGCTGAAACACACCTTGAACATCACTGCTGATCAACAACGTTCAGAGAAAGGCCAAGTCTGTAGCTGGGAATGGAATTGAGTTTCCAGTCAGATATTAACAAAGTCATTTACTGTGCTGGCCCATAACCTTGCTACCAAACACAATAATTGGGTGTTTAACCTTTATCTTGATAGCATAAACTAGTCATGCTCTTCTTTTTCTCAAGCATTGCCTACGGCTGAAGTCTGCAGAAAATGGCAGATACTATTTATGTATATGTATATAAAGTCTGGATGTGCATCTAGGCGAGGTATCCGTCATCCAGCATAAGACCAGTGAATCAGACTCCTCTTAACTCCTACTAATCATCACTGATGAACAGAGTCAGATGATGGTAACCAAGTTCAGTACATGAGCTTGTGCTCCCCAATATTCTGACTGGGTGTCGGATTGTGTGTTAAGCCTCTCATTTGGGTTAGTGTCATTACAGCTCTCATAGAACAAACAGCTCTGAGAGACTGGACACAACTGTCCTCGGAGGTATCTTGTGCACAGAAGAAAGAGCAACAAAGACCACACTGAGGGTCAATAGATCGTACAAGGTATATTTTGTCTTCCCTTGAATTCCCCCTTGACCATCCTGCTCAACCACTACCACTTTTGGAGGGTATGTTACCCTGAGCAAGCACACAAACTGTTTACTAAAGCACCTCAATTTCTCCAGTGGTTGGAAAACTTTTGTGCTTCCCAACACTCCTGGCTACCTCCAGCATGATAGTTTATGCACTTTGGATCTGCTGCAGAGATGAATTACATCAGCTGGAGCTTTTGTTTTCGTTCCAATAGGCTCTGATATTTCTCCATGTTGTTTCTAGCAGTGCTGTGCTTCCCTACTCCATGGTCACATCCCACATTTTCCATGGACAGAGAGTGCAGAAGAGTTCAGTTATGACCTTTCTGGAGCTATAGGGACATCACACTGAAGAGGTGGAGGGCAGCACTTACAAATGGTTATGATGGAGGGGAGGGAGGCAAACCTGGCAACAGGTCTTCACTCTCCCATGGGCCCTTCTGAATAGTAGCCTCAGCTCAAGTTCTCAAGAAATTCTCAAGAAATGTAAATGTATTGTGTTACATTTTCTAACCCTCAGTTGTACCACACCAGGGCAGTTTAGGAGATTGTGAAACCACTGACCTTGCAGATCTATGACCTCTCAGTGTCTGTAATATTAGGTTATTGGAATTCACAGCAAGAATAATGTTCCAAATTCCTCTAGCCTTTGACCTAAATTCATCTAGCAGGGAGATTCAGCAGGCCTTTTTCCTGTGCCCTGCAACGTGTTATATTTTTTTCTATTTCTACCAGGCTCATGCTCTCACACACTGACTGGATATTCAGATGAGACACATGACAAAGTCCGATATCTGGTCAACTGAAGCAGGAGGGCACCCAGGCGGGAGCACCAGAGTAGGTGTGGTAGAGCACAAGAGAGCAGAAAGGGTGAGTGGAAGCAAACAGAAATCCCAACAGTGTCCAAAGTGATCGGGACATTATTGAGTGAATTCTTGTCACCGCTGATCCTCCCTCTGTGTGGGCATTGACCATGTGAAGACATCACCAGAGGCCACACTGCTTGGATGAAGGCCATTCAAGACAAATATTTCATCATGTCAAGCAGGATCATAGATGTGCAAATAGGGTCACAAGGAAGACGAAGCCTCTTTTCCTATGGATCTCCACATTACAGCACAGCTCAGAGAAAGAAAAGGAGCATTTGCATCAGTAAAGCAGAAGAGTTCTTGGAAGTGACAGCATGCCACTCACATTTCTCAAACTTTTTAGTTAGCTGCATTCTGAGGTCTTTACTGGAGGCATTAAGTTGGTGACTTTATAAACATCTAAAAAAGAGAAGTTGAGGAAAGTACAAATGAGTTTCACCTCGGTTTTAATGACTATAATTTTCTCTCATAATGGTAATTTTGGTAATTAATGGCTGCATTCTTCTATTGTTGCAGTATTTGGAGATGACACAAAATGAGCAAGTGTTTTTGTTTCAGTGACAAAAGGAGAAGATTAGCTCGTTGAATGCTGATAGGAAATGTTTGGTGGGAGGAATAAGCAAGGAAGGACTGATAACAAGTTTGGTGGTATTGTTTCTTTGCTGTATTATCTCTATTTTACTGAAAGGGAACTGCAGCAAGAGCAATGACCTGATGGGACGCTGAAAACCCCTTTCTCCTCCAAGGAGCTCAGTCATTTCAGTAGCTGGATGGACACCCTAGGACAGCTACACCCATCACACAATACGCAAAAAGTGTTTTCTTGACTAAGAGCATGCCATGGGGCTGATTTAAAAGGTCTTGGTTCAAATCTCAGCTCTTCCCAGATTTCACAGCTGATCTCTTAAACTCTGTCCATGGGCACCATTCCATTAGCGGAGAGAACAGTCTCTTCTTTTCAGCTTCCGTGGAAGGTCCCCAGAATGGCTTGCGGTCTCCCTGCGGTTTGAACCAAAACTTGAACAATAGGAATCCCAGCACAGGTGGGTTTTGCATTTTTGGGTTTTTTTTTAATTTCAAATGAAATCTCCAACATCGTTCAATAGGAATAATAAGAATAATAAATCATCATCATCATTGTACATGTCCAATTCTTGGATTCCTGCCCAGTGATGCAGGAGTTATATACCCCATGGCAGCTAGCACTTCCCAAATGACGCTACCGGAAATAAGTTTCCGGTGTCAAGCCATGACTGCAGGTGGCCTGGCTCACAGGAGGACTGACTTCCTCCCTTCCCCATAGAGATCTGTAGTTACAAAGTCTTAATGAGTAATTGGACTTTGCTGTCACACCTTTTTCAGTGGCTTATTTAGGTGAACAGCCAACTTGACAAGAGTTACCTTCTGCATTCAGCTGGCTGGAGACTTGCTAGATGTTTCCAGTCTAAATTAAATTGTCTCCAAAGACTATGTCATGACTCTGTTTCTGAGGCTGGAGGGCAGGGAGATAATGAAATCCAGACTTCACCTGCAACCTTCAGAGAAAGAAACAATGATTTCATAAATACCTGGTCCCAGAATGGGGCCATCAACTCACAGAGGTCCTTCTGGAAGCACAATGAGATTTTCTGCATTTAATATGTTCACCACCACATTTCACTGGGGGAGGCTGAGTTTCACTTCATGACGGTGATTTTTTTTTCCCTTTTTACCTTGCCAAGTGATTTCTGTTTGTTCATCACCCTCCACTCGTGCTTTGCCAACGAGGGAGGATGTTCATGACTGTGTGTCATTTCTGTTCCCATTCTGAGACCAGGGACTTGACTCAATGCTTTTCGTGCCTTCCGTTGATGCTGCTTAAAACCATCTCCAGTATCTTACATTGCCAAAATGCACCTGCCAGAAAGGTTGCAGAAACTTGTCCAGATATATGTGCCATGTTTTTGGCTCACTCTCCCCATCTTTTACTGCCATATGTTTGTTACCTGCAGAGCTGGGAAAGAGAAGCATCTGAGCACTGCTTTAGCAACAGAGGTTTTTTCCCAGGGCTCCAAGACTAGACTCAGTCAGTGGCTAGGAAATCAACCATTAGGAGTTCCCTACCTTAAAAATAGGTCCTTTGGTTTGCTTTTAAACGTCTGAAACCCTAGGAAAAAAAAGGTTTCCTAAATGAGGAGGCTGGTCTATACCTTCTGCAAAGTGCTCCTTTCCTGTACATGGTAGTCCCTGCACTGCAGCTGCAGGGATGGAAACTTATGAATGCTCCTAGCCATGCCCATGCAAAATCAACCTTTCTAACGCAAGCTGGAGCTGGAGGTTGGTTAAGCCAAAACAGCTGATCTTCCACCAAGGCAGGCAGGACCATAACACACGTGGCTGGTGCCCAGCTCCCTTCTGCTGATTCACGATGTTCAGCCATTAAGCAGAGAGATTTACCGAGCTGCTCTGTCTCCCTTTCCTACTGTAGGCAGCCTTCCACTTCTCTGTTTGCTGGCCAATCTAGCCAGGGAGCACTTTTTTCAGCCATAATGTTTTTGCAGCACGGGAGGGCCACAGGAACTGCATGGCAGCCTAGCCACGCAAATGGCATGAAGCCGGGTTTGTGTTAGCTAATGAGAGGTCTTCTTGATGTTGGACATGCTCCATCTCTGACTGAGCAACTCATCCTGGCTCCCAGCAGTGATCTGCCAGGTCTGCCTCTTCCCAGCACTCATGACTGGCTACCATCATGATGGGAAAATGCCCTCCAGCCCCACTTCACTCAGTTGCACCTTGTTTGCTCTAGTCATGGGCCCTTCTCTTCCTCTTCCAAGGGAGCAACTGAGCTGTACTCTTCCAAAAACACAAAGCAGCTGCACAGCTGAAACCTCCCTGGGGGTGTCAGTTCCCTGCTTGCTTGGAGAAGGGCTCTGCTCCTGTCTGCAGTGGGCTGTTGCTTATTTTGCCTTCCCACGACCCTTGGTCCCAACTCTTTGTTTTGAGGTTGACCAGATGGAAATCAGTCGTTAATTGTGGTATCTTCTGCTGAAGATGGAGTCACATGAATCCAGGAACAGGATACTGCCTTGCACCAAGCAGGGAATTTGAAGTGAGAGAAAGGGAGCGCACATGTTAACTACAGAGCTGATTTATCTCAAGTCCTTTCTGCACTACATGAACTCCTTCTTCTTTCCAGAGGTTGTTCTCGCCCTTGGACTGATGAGGTTGGAAGTCCAAGCCAGAGGGTGGAGATCATACTGAAGTCACTTATATACTGCTTCCATCTGGCTTTCCGCTTCTGCTGTGTTTGCTCCATCCCTCTTAAGGTCCTCACCTTGGTGATATCTCACCCCACAGAGACAAGTTTGGAGGCATTTCACAAAGGGATATGTAAGAGTGCACCCCATCCAGTGTTTTAATAGTCCAGTCCGGGGTAGAGCAAGTGTTTGGCAGCACGAGGACATCAGGGAAGGAAAACCGTGAAGGAACGCGCCACATTTGTTAACAGCAGTGCTGGCTTACTTCTTTGCTTTCCTGACCTAGTTACTCCATCCTGCTCTGCATCATCCTACAAAAATATTTTGGAAGGGGCCTCATGTTGAACTGCCAAGTAAAGACCTGGCTCAGAGCATCGCCTTAGAGACTGCTAAGTGGGCAGAAGCAGGAGCAGGGCAGCATATGCAGGAGTGAAAGGAAGGAGCAGGGAGCTTTACAGAGCAGAGAGGCAAAAATCCTGTAGTCTTGCATGCCTCCATGGACAGCGTATGAAGGTGGTATTTAGATTAGATACAAGGAAGAACTTCTTCACTATAAGAGTGGTGAGTCACTGGAACAGGTTGCCCAGAGAATCTGTGGATGCCCCATCCCTGGAAATGGTCAAGGCCAGGTTGGATGGGGCTCTGAGCAACCTGGTCTAGTGGAAGGTGTCCCTGCCCATGGCAGGGGTGTTGGAACTAGATGATCTTTAAGGCCCCTTCCAACCCAACCCATTCTGTGATTCTGCGATACATGCAAACATGAGAAGTGGCACTAGTGTGTGCTTTGGGCAAAGGGGCACTGCCATTAACCCACCGTGCAGGACCAGGTGTTACTGCAAGGCAACAGGATGTGCAGCCACACTGATGTGAGAAAAGATTTGGTTTAAATAACCTATTATTTCCCTTTCCTTTTTCAAGACTTCTTTATATATACAAGTAAAATCATCTTTCAGATCTGTTTTAGAGCACAGAGCCCTAAAAGTTCAGCCAATGCAACTGGGGTCTAGCCACAGAGAGGGAAAGGCTGGGCAGTGATGGCAGGGTGGCGAAGGCAAATGTCAAACCATTTCCATCCCAATATGACTGCAACTGTGGTTCCCCATAGCAGACATGGGAGGAAAAAAAGTGTGGTTCAACTCAAGCTTTTAAAAACAATTCTCCCACAATCAAAATATGCAAAAAACCAAAAAGGCATCCCATTGTGGGTTGAACCAAACCTGGAATAAACCCTTTGTTTTCCTCGTTTCAGCTTTTTCTAAAAATAAAAGCTAACGGAGGTCAATTTTGAACCACCACTTCAAGCCTCCGAAAAGGAAGTATTTTGTGCTGAAATTGGCAATCAAGAGCCATTTGACATCGTCCAAAAAAATCCAAAACTCTTTGTTATGTGCTTTTAACCAAAATGTTTTGCTAAGTCCAGCCAGAATGAACAACCACCTCTGGTCAGCCTGAATAGAATTTTTTTTTTCCCAGGGAGATAAAATATTCTATCAAATGTATGCATTTATTTATTATGCATTTTGGCTGTAAATACAAATGCTGCTTTATGCCCACAAAATGCACAAGCTATCATTTAAAAAAATGTTTATATTAACACTGGAAGTTGGGCATACTGCCTAGCAGAGAAAATAATGTCAATTACCCACACAAATAGCTTTCCAAATCTCTCAGTGCCTGCTTTCTGCATGAGCAGTTAGATTCATAGAAATTAGAGATGGGAAAAGATCTTATTAGCGTATCTCGTCTACCTCACTGTTAGCAAAGTTTTGTCCCCCACTGTGTGTTTTCTAGTTAGATTTGCCCAGCATAGATTTAAAATGGTGGGGGTCTCTAGGGTAGCCTGGCTTTTTTCATATATATATCTTCATTAGCAAGCAGCGATATTGAAATTCTGCTGCGGAAAACAGCGACTTGGAGTCTGGTGTCTGTATAAAAGAAGAACTGAGAGTAAGCACTCCCCTGGGCTCAGCTTTGCAGAGGTAATGGGTCCTGGAGATGATGTTTCCGTCAACCCCTGATGACCTGGCACCACTGTGATGGACAGGGATGGAAGCTTGGTTAGACAGGGTTGCTCCTCTTCCTCCAGCCTTTACTCCCTTTGCACTGCTCCAGTACTGACAGAACGCTGTCCTGGTGGGAGCCTGCAGAACAGTTTCCATCCGTGGGCTCTCTGACCATGCCCAGATGCTCTCTTGCAGCCCAGATGGTTTTGTAGGTAGATTGGTGCTGTCTGTGAGATGCTGCTTCAGCGCAGGCTGGACTTTGTGACCAGAGTTCCCCAGCTGAGCTGCTTCCAAAGTGCGTTGGCCTCCATGGGCACCACATCCAGACAGAAAGCACAAGTGTCCAGAACAGAGCACCCTACCTCCACCAGCGCACAGGCAATCTTCAAGATGAAAGCTACATGCAGTTTCCTGGGCCCCTCAGGGAACATCCAAGATCTCCACCAGCCATAGCTCCCAGAGCTCCTCTGCACTGAAAGGCACTTGCTAACATGGACCAGAACAGCTCAAGGACACTGCAAAGCTCTGGGAAGTCCTATGTCAATCTCTTGGGCTACTTGTGTAGTTGCTCAGCAAAAAGGAGGCAACGCATCTCGCTTGTCCCCCTCCCACGGCAACCTTCAGCTTCTCCATGGGTTATTTTCTGGTGTAACTCCCTTGCTGACACTCAGCCTAGAGCAGGGGAGCTTTATACCTCAGGAAGTATGGTCACTGCTGAGACTGCACTTCCAGGAAGGTCCCAAATCTGGGACATGGCTGCAGCAGTGCTGATGGCTGCTCAGCACTGCGTGGGGCACTAACTCTGCACGTCCAGATGGACACAGCCCGCTGCCTCTAGCAGCCCTGTTCCTTTTCCACCATGGAGTAGCCCTGCCACCCCTGCAAGCAAGATGCTGCAGGTTGCAACGCCCAAGAGAAAAAAAAACCACAAGATGACAGTGCGGTTTCCAGTCCTGGACCTTCTTGCCCAAGCTCAGCTCAATGGGTGCCAAGTGGAGAAGAGGGAAAATGTGCTAAAGCTTTGTTTACCCGCCAGCTGCCTCCAGGATCTCAGCAATCAGTTTTTGACTTTGATAGAAACTGCATGCCTGTGGCTCACATCCAGCCAAAAAACTTTGACAGTGAAACCCTGTCATATTCTTTTTAAAGGTCACCATAAGTGAACTGGGCTCCTTCTATCAACTTATCAGTTCTTTACTGAAACCAGCTTAAAGAGAAACTTCTCATGGTGAATTATAGTTTAACAGCGTGTTATTCTGTGATAAGCACAATCCATGGGGCCCGAGACACTCTCTTCTCCGGGAATCCCTGATAACACCACACCTCTTTGGTGAGGCATGAAGTTATCTGCCACCATCATAATGCACCTTCTCCTCCATCTAGTAGACACTGGTCACATAAGCAACTGCTGGGGCAAATAAGATTTCCTGGGTACAATTTGTACTTTTAGCCAAAAAAATAGTTAATTCGTTGCTGCTTTTTAGGTAGAGGTATCTGTGAATTCTTCAAAGCTTATCTTGTTATCTCCGTCCTGATGATGCTCTCTGATTTGTCTGTGTGTACCCCACTCCATGTCCTCCAAGTTCAGCATCAACACATGTCATATATGGATCATCTCTGCTGTCCCACAGACCAGGTGTGGGTCAGTTCAGCTGTTAACAGCAGTAAAACCCAGGCAAAAAGAAATTTTCCTGGAAGTTGTTCTTCCAAACTCCTGTTTTCAGTGGCTGCAGACATTGCCAAACTGGAACAGTTCAACCTGAAATTTTTGGCATAGTGGGTATCCAGCCCAGGCTGTGTGGTCTTGGAAAGCTGTAACCAATACATGGCAGATATCTCTGATTAGAGAACTTTCGAGTTGTTAAAAACAGAATTATAACAACAGTGATCCTTCCCATGTGGTGTAGGTAGGGATTCCCAGCGTGCTTTTTCTGGGAAGCAGGAAAATGGGTTGCACCAGTACCAAGGGTGAAAATGCTTTGAAAACATGTAGACTGTGCTTTGCTGCCGGCTCCCGGCGCGGTGGAAAGAGCTGACGGGACAGAGCCAGATCTGCTGCTCAGAAAGTGAACTATCCCTCACCTTTCCCTCCCAGTCCTGTCCCCAGGACTTCTCAGTGCCAGCCAGAAGTGACGGAAGAGATTTCCAAGCCACAGAAAATCCCCAAAAGCACATTGCTAATGTAAGCAAGATGGTGACTTGCACCCAACTCGGAACAGAGCGCTGACCCATTGCTCCCTGAGGGGAGAACAGCCTTCTCTGCCTCTCTCTGCTGCTAAAACTGGGTCCCCACCAGCAGCACCCTCCATGGGAGGGCGGAGGTTGGTAAAACTGCTTCTGATATCATTTGTGCTAGATGGACCACATGTACCTGGTGGTTGGGAGGGTGATGGGATGATGTCCCCTTTTCCTTATTGCATTGCTGGAAATGCACACAACCATGCCTGCACCCCATGGTTCAGGCAACCAGTTATATCCTCTTCCCAGACATCAGGATTTTCACACAAGAGGGGTTTTGTGCCTTCAGGTGTATAAAGGCATCCTGAAGCCCCTATCCATGCCAGGAACTGTTTCATCCTAGAGACTTAAGAACTGACCAACTGTCTCCAGCTCAGTTTCAAGACTGCTGCAAGCTGGGTTGGGTGTCAGTCTGAGACCCTTCAATTACAAGGTTTATACAGCTGAAAAACATACCTGGTCATACAGAGATGACTTCTGCTCCGCGTCGAACCTCAGAAGCAGGGTACCAGAGCAGTGGCATGCCTGATGGGCAGTAAGCAGGATCTTTTGCCAGTCCAGTAAGCCTGAACCCAACCTCCACAAGAAAGGGACAACAACATATTTTCAGGGAGGCAATAGTTTGTCAGGTTCCTCACAACTTCAACTGAACCTTGCTGCTTGCCCTGTCTTTTGCAAATGCGTGTCCAAAAGGTATTCTCAAATCTCACACAATCAGCGTCAGTTTGGACTAACGTTGATAGTCCTCAGAACATCACTCCAGATTTGAATTCAGTGCAAGCAAGCCTTGCATGTCCTGCCTCCCCATCTTGGATTGAGCTATCTGGGAGTGCAGGAAACCCACCCTGGCAGTGGTGCTCCTTTCAGCCTCTGTGAAACCATCTCACCAACACTCATTATATTACAAGCTGTCTATGCAAAGACTCTTACACAATATCACTGGCTAATTCTCCGTTAAAGAGATGTAGATTTCCATCGTTAGTGTAAGTGTAGAGCAGCAGTACTGGTCCAGTCACTCCAGATTTTTGTGGATGCAGCAGGGGCAGACTTCATCCCTTCTGGGGGTTGGAAGGTCCATCTGGTTTGGCTGGACTTCACCTGATCTACACTCTAGTCCATAACATGCACAGGCTACCAGCTATCATTTGGCTTCTTCCATGTCACACATCTCATTACCCTTCACACTTCTACAGACTGCTGCTCGTGGTCCTGCATTACCCAGCCATGCACAATGTTGCACCAGAAGTTTATAACCGACCTTCACCACAGGGAACTTTACAGCTCCTGTCAAATGAGTCGTCTGTTCTTAAAGCTTTTGTTACCAAAATATGGTGTGAGAGTGACTGACAGGGAGCTGGAGTCCTTCCCTGGCCCCTTCACATTGTTGCAGTGTGCTTCATCTCCTGCTGTCAAGGAGTATCTCTGGGGCCAAAGGACTATTCACTCTCTAGGAACATTTGTTTTTTAACCTTGGTGTAGACACAGAGCCATCGGTTTTTACTTGTTCCATCAGAAGGAGGGTGTTGGATCACCAGGGAGCAGAACCTGTGTAGGTCTGACAATTGTGATTTAAAAAAAAAAAACAAAAAACATACACAACAAAAATGGCTCCGTTCCCTAAAAACCTGCTGTCCTACCTAGATCCTAGGTCCTTGTAGCACCACCACTTCCCACTCAGCAAGGACAACGTGTGTCCCTTCCTCCACATCACAGACTTGGCTTAACCATGATCCAGTTCTTCTCAGAAGAATCAAAAGCCTGAACAGCTGCTGTACTTCAGATACAGAAACAAACACAGCAAATCTAAATCTAGGACCTATTCCAAGCTCCTTTTGTCCCTTTTCTGCTGAGAAACCTTGGAGAAATCAGTCCTTTCTTCTTCTCCCTTCAGCACCTACTCTGACATAGACAAATGTTGGTTGAAGTTTCAGGGCTCTTCTGTAGGTACATGGTGAGTCCCAAGCCCCTCAAAAATGTTGATGAACATTAGAATAGAATAGAATAGAATAGAATAGAATAGAATAGAATAGAATAGAATAGAATTTTATAGAATAGAATAGAATAGAATAGAATAGAAGATGAACATTAGAATAGAATAGAATAGAATAGAATAGAATAGAATAGAATAGAATAGAATAGAATAGAATAGAATAGAATAGAATAGAATAGAATAGAATAGAATAGAATAGAATAGAATTTTTCCTCACTGGGAAAAATTTCTTTCTTATACCAGTCGAAATCTGCCCTCTTTTAGTCTAAAAC
>NW_010543882.1:0-36228 GCF_000687285.1 Phaethon lepturus | reverse complement strand
AACCCCATGCAATGCTACAGGCTTGGGGAAGCGTCGCTGGAAACCGGCTGAATATGAGCCGGCAGTGTGCCCAGGTGGCCAAGAAGGCCAACAGCATCCTGGTCTGTATCAGAAATGGTGTGGCCAGCAGGAGCAGGGAAGTGATCGTGCCCCTGTACTCGG
This sequence comes from Phaethon lepturus, assembly GCF_000687285.1. Taxonomy (NCBI): domain Eukaryota; kingdom Metazoa; phylum Chordata; class Aves; order Phaethontiformes; family Phaethontidae; genus Phaethon; species Phaethon lepturus. The sequence continues at coordinate 36,066 of NW_010543882.1, read as the reverse complement.
CACTGGTGAGGCTGCATCTCGAATCCTGTGTTCAGTTTTGGGCCCCTCACTACAAGAAGGATGCTGAGGTGCTGGAGCGTGTCCAGAGGAGGGCAACAAAGCTGGTGAGGGGTCTGGAGCACAAGTGTTATGAGGAGCGGCTGAGGGAACTGGGGTTGTTTAGTCTGGAGAAGAGGAGGCTGAGGGGAGACCTTATCGCTCTCTACAACTACCTGAAAGGGGGTTGTGGCGACGAGGGTGTTGGTCTCTTCTCCCAAGTAACTAGTGATAGGACAAGAGGAAATGGCCTCAAGTTGTGCCAGGGGAGGTTTAGATTGGATATCAGGAAAAATTTCTTCACTGAGAGGGTGGTCAGGCATTGGAACAGGCTGCCCAGGGAGGTGGTGGAGTCACCATCTCTGGAGGTGTTCAAAAAACGTGTGGATGTGGCGCTTCAGGACATGGTCTAGGGGACATGGTGGCGCTGGATTAATGGTTGGACTTGATGACCTTGAAGGTCCTTTCCAACCTTAGTGATTCTGTGAGTCTATGATATGTTTGGGACTTAACTCAATGATCTTTAAGGTTCCTTCCAAACCATTCTATGATTGTATGTTGGTGGTGGTTTCTTTTGTGTGTAGTGTACAGGTGTCATTGGTGTATCACAAGCACCCAAGAGACTTTTGGGCCAGACCGTTAGCTGATTTCACTTCCAATTTTGGCAATGGAAAGAAAACTAAATTTGGTGAAATGTGCCAAGCACGATGCAGGAGAAGGAGAACCCTGTACGAACTTGTCTGGAGTTTTCTGGAGCTGAGCAGTGTTTGCTTTCCCTTTTGATAAACTGTCAGCCCTGAAAACGTCCTCTTAGAGCCTGCTGAGCTCTTGCCTGGTGGCTGAAATTAAGATTTTTGCTGTCCTTACTTAAACTTTTCCTGGGTAGAAGTGATTCGGCATCTAATTGTGCCACTTATCAAGTACAGGATAATGGTTTCATGTTGCAGGTTTCCTTGGAGTAGTTTCAAAAGTTGGTGTATGTGGGATACCTATATGAAACTTTAAGGTGCTGTTTGTACTAGGAATGCCCTGTGATACTACACTGGTCTAACCTTGTCTGATAAAAAGTCATCATGAAACCTGAGCAGTGTCTTTCCCAAGAAACGTTTCAGGTTTTATTGTGTTGTGCTTGTTGAGAATCTGTAATTGAGCTGTGAACTTGACCTGTACCTCAAATATCAACACAGCCCCGTGGAATAACAGAGGTTTTATATGTGGCTTCAGGCATTTTGGTAGACTTTCATCTTTTCAAAGGAGAATGATGCTCATCTTAATAAACACTGTTGATTTGTGTTTTGCAGAAAGAAACCTAGCTGCAAAGAGTGACATTTCATATATACCTCAAAAACGCAGTAGAAAGCGTATGCATTTTTTACTGATTTTTTTAAGAGGTATTCTGATGCAATTGGGTATTATACATACTGACTTCCAATGCTTCATGCAATTAAAAAAAAGGGCATACTCTAAAATATGGCCTGAGTAATTTTAAAGAGTTACTCCTAAGAGTAATTTTTCTTTTTTCCCCTTCTAGGCATCCTGAGGGTTGCAAAGAAAGCAGCATCCTTAATCGTTCAATCTAATTAATGTATCTTGTATTACCACTGTAGTGGTCAGAATCTTTAGGCAATGCTAAGTGACTAGATCTGCTAGAGCAAAATGCCTCTGTTGAGTCACTAGTCAAAATGAAACATTTTGGCGGCAGAGCAGTGACTCTTGTGGCATGTGCAATATAGAGAATTTGGGGCTTAATAGCTGATCTCAGCTGAACTTTAACAAAGTACTCAGTATGGATTGAAATAAAACTGCTGCGAAGGCCCATTCTACTTTGGGTGCAAAAAATGGAAAAAACATGGTAAGAACATGCTACTGATGTTTAGCATGCGTCTGTTTTTGTTTTGACATGTGGTGACCACAGGGCTTAGTAAACAATGACAGGTTTTAAAATAAGCTTGTATGATAATTGGTGTGAGTGAAAAACAAACACAAGCTCAGATACTATAAATGTCTTCCTATGTAATTCTCCCTGGGGTAAGGGCGTCCGTCAGAGGCAGTGCATTTGCTCATTCAAGAAAATGTTTGGAAGACACTGATATTTTCATGTGAAATGGAAGTGGCTTCTTCTGACACGGTGTGAAAGAAGGCATAGCTGTTCATGAAATTTGCCGTGATTGCATAATTAGGATTGTGTAACTTTTAAACTAAAAAGGCCTCACTTCCCAGAAAATTCAGTGATATTTTCCCTCTAAGATGAAAATGCTAGGCAAAGACCTGATATTTGCCTAGTATTTCCATTTGGCAGCAGAATAATAATTACTTTGTCCCTAAAAATGATGCAATATTTACACAAATTTTGATTTTTTTTTTCCCCTGGGAGAACTTGGGGAAAAGCTCTATGGTATCTTAGCAGGGACTTACCAGCACAGGTCTGTTCCCCCCAGCAGCTGCCCAAGGTTGCAGCTCTTGTGTGAAAATGAAGAGGCATTTCAGCCTTTGCATGTTATTTCAGTTAGGAAAATTCTTATATCTGACAGCTTTAACAGTTTGAACTCTCCAGTGACACTGTTCTTACCCTTCTTACTGTAGGTGGTGTTTTATAAATCTAGAAATTACTAGAAACCACATCCACATGGGAATTTTGCTCTTTGCCTATACTTTATTTTTCACAAGTGCTGCTAAATTCATAGTTTAGTTTATCTGTCCTTTATAAGGTGCAAAATTTCCCTTTTTGATTAACATGTTTCTTCGCGTTGAATTGAGAAAAATGAAATTAATCTCAGTAATTTTCACCAGTTCTTGCAAATGCAAAACTTTCTTTGCAATCCGAGTGGCATCACGTAGCATCATTGGTTAGTGTCTGAGCCTCTGCTTTTCACAGATTTTAGGTATTTAGCCTTTGGGGGCTACATAGTGCCTATTCGTTTACATGATGATAGTTTGGGGCCAAAAGCAGGGCCAAAGCCCCATTTCTTTTCTACACTGCAGGCGTGAAAAAAAAAGTAATCCTATAAATAGTGATCAGAAACTATTTCACACTTTTATGGTTTGGCGCGGTATCCTTATGTTTGATTGCTGTAGCCCAGAAGAAAGTGAGGTAAGGTTGAGTTTCTGCTGATGAAGGGAGCAGCCCAAAGAATTAGGAGTTTATTTGTATCTCAGCACTGCTTTGGATACTACTATGCATTGTTAACGTATATTTAGTAAATACTGTTTACTTACTACTTAACTCACCCTTGAGAGAAACTCATTCTTCTGCAGGTTAGGACCAATAGGATTAGGCATCATGTAAACCTAGCTTCAGCCATCACAACAGTGTTTGAAGAAAACCTTAGTGGTGGACATCTCTCTCTGACTGTTCCCTGCATGGGAGCTGCTCTCGCTCTCGTAAGTCACTGCGTACTATGATTCAAAAGAAGGAGGTGGGGGGGGCAAAACAACTGTGGTGTTTTTGTTGCCTTCTGAAGTTTTAATAACACTGGAAGTGCTGTCTGTCAGATCTGCAATTGCTCTGCCATCACATTTTAAGGTCCATGAGGGAAACGATTAGTAATTTACTCATCTGTTTTCATTTTTTAACTTGTTCCCCAAGGAAATAAGTAGAAGTGTGAGAAGATTAGCAGTTTATGTAATTTTCTTGTTTAGTTTCATATCTGAATAATCCCAATACTTTGCATTTGTATGGAGAGGGATTCAGGATGTCCACTTTGGAAGACAGCCAGAACAGGTAGACTTTCTATCATCTGACATGATTAAGCACCTCTGACAGACTCTTATGTGCACAGCAAGGTTAGGCAACCAGAAACAAAATATTTACCTGATCCATTAAAAGCAGTGGGATCAGAGAGATCAATTAGCAGCTAATTGACTGACAAGATTGTTTGTCCTATTAGCTGTTTTGGCATCTCTTTGATAGCAGGTTTCTGTTCAATTTAAGGAGAAGAACTGTGATTTGTTTGCCAGCTTCTACCTATAAAGGAAGTGGTTTAGATGAATTTGGCTCCTGTGTAGCTTTTTCTCTCTCTCTTTTTTTTTTTTAATAGTCATCCTGTGGAAATAAGTCTGTGTTCAGTTGGACTTTGGCAACGTGAAAGCTTTTTTTATACATTTTTTCCATCCGGTAGTAATGTGTACATTCTGTATGATGCTGAAACAGGAAATAGTGATGTACTTTAAGTGAGCAATCCTTGTCATTATAGTGAAAAGGTCAGTGTTAAAGCATTTCTGCTGTAGGCAACTTCTATGGCTTCTTAAAATACACCTAACTTGAATTTAAGTTTTTTGGGGGGTGCTATTTTTCTATGGAGAGTGGCAATTTAAAATTATATTTGAGATACTTAACATAGCAAAAACTGGGTGTTTTGCTGCAGCTGTGCTCTAGGCATTTATAATGCAAGCCAGCATCTCTTAAAGAAAATCGCCTGTGTTTTCTTACTACCATGCAATTGAACATTTATTGCAATATATGTTAAGAATTTCTCTGTAGACATCTTCGATGTTGGATTAGTTTATTTTCACCTTGTAACAAATAACCTGAGATATTTAGTATGTAGGATGTCAGACCCTAAACCTAAGTGGTGTCTGACTCCGTTTTTATGAGGAATAAATCTGGAATTACGTCCTTGGATTTGCAACTCATTGCTTTAGATTCATACCAGGATAACGTAGAACAGAATTTGGCTCTTACTTTTACTTGCTATTGGAATGATCTATCACCTTTTAGTCGCTCTGAGTCAAACCTTGTATCCGTATCTTAAAAGCTCCTTGGAGTCAAATGAGAGACTCTTGTTTCATACCTGTTTTTTCTGTAAGGTCACCACAGAAGGGATAGAGTGTGCCTGACCTCTGATTCGGTATGATCACATCCAGACGAGGGAGGGAGAGTCTTGTTCTTCTTCACAGCATGTACCCATTGACATTTACATGAAATGTCTGAGGCAGGTATAAGTTCCTACAGTTAAGGTTAAGGGGTGTTAGAGTACAAGAGATTGGATTTTTTATTTGTTTTCGTAGTTGGCTTCAGTGTGCTTTTAAGCAGACAGGTTCCAGTTGTTTTCTTCAGCATACTCAGATAATGGTTTCAGATAATAGTTTGAATTATCTGAATTAACACGAATAAGGTGAGTTTGGTAAAGCCTTAAAATGAATTAAGTAATCAATACTACTACGATTAACTGAAATGTGCTGTTATATGCCATCTCTCAACAGCTGAGATTCTAGAATAGTTCTCAAAATACAAACCAGATTTAGGGCAAGCACTGAAATAATAATTGCACAAATCAGGATGCCAGGTTTCATACCACTTCTAGTCTTAACGTGCGCAGATTCTGTCCCTTGAAACCAGCAACCACCGGGGACAGAAACGTGCCTTCATGGAAACCTGAGAGTAAAAGCCTGAAGCTGGTGTTTGGTCGCAGCGAGCTTGCAGTATACCCCTGATGCCTCTGTAACTGGATCCTCTCAGTCAGTCCCCTCAGTTCCTGGCTTCTTGGGGAACCCCTGTGAGCACAAGCATTCACCCAACACAGCCATGGAGAACAGATCCTGCCCTGCAGCTTCTCCTCAAGTAAGCTTAGTATAGTTTGTTTGATCCTTTCATAGTAAATTCCCAGTGTACTATGTGTACTTGCTGAGCAGTATTTGGGTTTGTATTGGCTAATACCTCTAAATGACATTTAAAAAAATACATTGTAATGATTAGTTCAGCTGCCCAAATATAAAAAACATGTGTGTTATTCTAAATGTTTCAGGGTATTTTCAAAACTGTCATTCTCTGGCTGGTTTTGGAGAATGGCAATATGTTCAATAAAGTACTGAAATCCGGAGGGCAGGCAGAACATCTGGGGCGGAATTAAATGAACAAATTAGAGTAGTGTCTTTAAATCTGAAGAGGATAACAACAGCAATTACGATATAGAAAGTGGTAGATTAAAATAAATACATCTAACCTGTTTTAAAAGGGCTGCCTTCTTGGAATTGCATGTGTAAAATTGCATGTCTTGCAACTCCTGTCAAACTGCAGCAAAAGCACAGATATCCTTGCATTCCCCGGTAATTCAAGACTTTACCAAGTGCCGGTGGTTGACAAAGGAATTTACAGTGATTCCTAGAGGTGTTCAAATAGACAAGTAGAAGACCAGCTACAAAACAACAGTCAGATGGGGCCTCTAACCAGGGGCTGTTGGAAGTGCAAAGAAAATCTCTCTGGTCAACAGTGGGAAGCCTTTTTATAAAACTGGGAAATTTAGGAAGTGTTTCTTCTTACCTTTTTAGTAAGTACAGATCAATGATGGCAAGTGCGGTGTCAAGTAGTATAAAAAAGGTTGCAGTTGGTCATCTTTTTTTTTTGATTTGTGTAAAATGCCAGAACTGTGTATGCCCCAAGGACTGCATTCCTTTTGTTGTGTTGCTACATAACATGCTCAGACCATGAATGAATGTATAGCCTTGCAAAGAAGGATGATCAAATGCTTACCTATCTTCATGCCAGTTAAATCCTTCAGAGATGCACACTGATGCTGGTCAGGAGGTTTTCAGACTTAGCCCACCTATGACTTTGCCTAGGTAGAAGCTGTAAATACATGTTTATTAGGGTACCCAGTCTTTCTTTTTTTTTTCTTTTTTTTTTCCCTGGATTTTTTCTTTTTTTTTTTTCTTGTTTCTTTGGGGTTTTTTTGTGTGTTTTTGTTTTTGTTTTTGTTTTTGTTTTTTTTTACTGGGATGTCAACACCAAACAGGTCTTTGGGGAATATCTTTAGCAGGGCAGAGGGAAAGGTGGGGTAGAAGAGCAAGCCAAAGGTATGCTGTCTTTCTTCCCAAAAGGCCAAGGCAATTTTCTTCTCAGTTGCAGGTGGGGAAGAGCTCAGAGGTGGCCTCTCTTTCTTGTAAGGCTGCTTGGCTGCTGGGCTTATCCCAGACATAAACTAGACTTGCCTAATAAGAGTCTTGGCAGAGGTCTGTGCATGAGCGCAAGGATTTCATAGGAGCCACTGCAGCTTGTCTGTGCTAACGCTTGCCCTATAGAATATGAATTCTTCAGGGGCCAGTTACTGTGGTTTTAAGGCTGGCTTTATGCTGGCAGAGCTGGACAGAAAAGATTTAAAACAGGGCTGGATCTGACCCTTAGTCCTTACGCTAGAGTCAATATTTATTCTGTATGGTGCACTCAGGACTTAGCCTGGAAGACATAAGCTTCCAATTTGTTCACTTGCAAGAGATGTAATATGAGCTACAAATTGAGAAGTAGTAAAAGTTGTATTTTGCCAAATTTTATTTTAAAACTGTTGAGTGTAACCATTTTAATGGTCTGAAAAAAAAAAAAAAGAAAGGACGGAATAATCATGGAGCTCTGCAGTCGACCAGATATATGTCCGCTGCATGCAGCACACAAAGGCACCTTAGGAAAAGGAGCGACAGGATAACGCTCCTTTCTAGAAAGTTTTAAAAGTCTTGATTTAGTAGGTGCATCTGGCATAAATACAACTCCTGGTTTCCCAGTAATCTTCTCATGTCCAAAGTTTTCACAGAAGTAAAATGTCCCGGTTTGAAGCGGGCAGATAGTGCAGTTAGTGTGGCTGGGGGAGCTGGCTCCTGGGCCACATTCCTACCGGGAAACCTGGCTTGGCCCCCGGCCAGGCTGGACTTTGCAGCTCCCGTCAAGCCATGTGCTCAGCACAACTCCCGTACAGCTTCTGATCCGTGTAGGTGGGCTCCTCTTAGTCACCCCAACGGAGCTGAACCGTGCCAAAGGTATTAAAGAAAACGTGCATTTTAATCACCCTTAGTTCCTTGGTTTGAAATATGTAGTACTTGAAATATAGGGAGTTTCTGTCTATTGAGTAGTCTGTTTGATGAAGAGCAATATTGAAAAGTATTTTTACAGTGTTTTCTAAAGGCGAAACATTAATCAGTTGAAAAAATGGAGGTCTGTTGTCAGCTTAAGCTAGGCTGTGGGTGCAGGCAGGTGAGATAGAGGCTTGACTAGAAAAAAAGAGACAAAGAGACAAAATGCAAACTAGCTTTGCAGTGTCTTAGATTTCCCCAGTTAGGCCAGTCTCCCATTAGGGAGGGGGGAAAAAAAAAAGAGAAACCAAAAGAAATAATATTAAAGCCATCTTTGACACAGGATGGATGGCAGCTCAAACCAAACCAGAAATGATTATGTTGGTTCTGGAGAGGATTTATTTTCCCCAGGAGAGTGACTCTGACCAAACTTAAGCCATCAATAATCCCTGTAATTAGTCTATACCTGTTTCATAGTGTAGGTTGAAAAATTATATAGAACGTTCTGAAAATAGCAGGACCGCAGGATGGCTTGAACTCTGTAACGGAGGTCTCAGTCCAGAACAGAGAATTGTTGGAAGTATATTAGCATCCTTGTGCTCAAATAAAACCATTGCTGTCACATTTCTGTAACTGGCAGATTTCTTCTCTCAAGGCACCCTCGGTAGAGGAAGGATGGAACAGAAAGGATAGTCACATCTTCCAGAAATTTCTTCTTCACCATTTGCATAATTGCCTAATAAGGAGAAAAGTATTTTTCTTTGAAGATGGCTAATAACCTCATGCTGTCTCAGTGAGGAACATTCCCTCTCGTCCCTGTCTCTGCTTCTCAAGCCACACATTTTCCTTTACATCCATGCTCATATATTAGCATCATTACTGACCTGAGATTCGGTTTAGCTCAGCTGCTGAAAATGGTTTGCCGCTTACCCGCCGTTTCCTCCAAAGGCACTGCAGAGCTGCTCCGTAGTGACCACTTCTGAATTATTGTAAATCGCACACAAGGATTTCTTTTTCCGTTTGTAGCGACACTTCTTATTTGAGGAAGCGGATTAGGAAAACTAAAAAAAAGTTTTACTTGGATTACTTTTTTTCTTTTTTCTTTTAGAGAATCAGACAAGAGAGTTATTTAAAAAGCCATTAACGCATCAAAGCTGAATGACGTTATGACCTAAAATATTCTGTTTTGTATTTGATAGCTTGGTTTTATTTTGTACTATTGGGGATTTCTCTATAGGTACAATTTAAAAATATGCTATCCATATTTGACTAAACCAACATTCGGCTAGCTATTGCTGTCCTAACTACTGATACGTTATTTGTACTGTTAAATAAATAATTGATAACAGGTGGCACAATTCTGTTTGTGCCACAGAAACACAAAAAAATAAGTGATTCTACTTATGTCAAGACATGGGGCCTTACTAACCTCCCGTTGTTCTTTGAAAGTGTTATTAATTACAAAGAATTAAAAACTATTTTTCAATTTTTTCTCATTTTTTGTTTTATAGGCTTCACTATTTTATCATCTGTTGGTTTTTTTCAATGGAGAAAGCAAGAGTGCTCAGGCTGTTTTTCTGACAGTTTCTAACTGAAGATCTTTATAGTAGCCTATATCCTACACTCTGAAGCTAATACTCCAGCTATATCTAAAGATCTGTTCTTTAGAGATACTCTGAATTTTGTCCTAAATAAAAAACATAAAGAAAAGCCGTAATTGTTGCTTTTGTTATCACAATTGAACAAACATCCTTTTTAATGAAACAAAACCCAAAATCTGTTTTCAAGATAAGATTTCTTTCCTCCTTTGATGGGAGAAATGCTCTTTAGGGCAGTGAGATGTTGTTCAGGCTCCCTGTTCTCTGAGCTGGTCTTTTCGGCAGTTATAGAGTGCAATGCCTGCAGTCTGGTGATGGTCAGACAGGATGCAAATCACAGCAGTCTCAGAAGTCCTTTAACCATGTATCTGGTCTGTAGGTTTCGTCTTTGAGAAGGCAGCCATATATTCTTGAGCAGTATCCCACTGGTGTTAATTGATTTGGAAACCTACTGACATTTCACTATGTTTTGTTGTACCTGAGTGGTGACACTCTGACCAGAATTATGTTCTGGTCCCTGAAACACTTAATGAGAGGCCTGGAGCCTAAAAGTATTAGCTGGAGAGAGGCATTGAAAGGGGATTTGCCAATGGGATTCAGGGATAATCCAGGCTTAACAAAGACATAGGAATGAAGGACATTGGCAGCTCTCTTTTTATGCATTCAGGAAGGTGAGACTCCATTAGTTTAGATTTGCAGTTATTCATCTATACACTAGAAACCTAAGTACTTTAAAAAGACTCATGCTCATATTCTTCAAAATGTGTTTGCTCAGACCTCTAAGACACAACATGACATTTTTCCAGTGGACACATAAATGAAATTTTCAGGCCTCTACTGTAAAGAATAGAAAACTATCTTCAGCATCTATAGTTAAGAATTTCTTATGACTGTATTTTTTTTCCACAGGAAATTTGAAGATAGTCATGCCTATTAGATGCCTAGAAGATGCAGGTAATTGTTTTATTAAAAAAAAAAAAAAAAAGTATTCCCATTACCCATGTGTTTTCCTGCACTTTGCTAACATTTCTTTAAGCCAAATTCAGTTTTTCCACTGTAGAAATGAAAAATATTCCAGTATCTCTAATACTGCTTTTTTTACCCTTTTTCTTTCTATTGTAAAATCATGACTGTCTGTATAATTCTCTCTGGTTCATCCAGAAAATGTCCTGTGTTTGGATAATATGGAAGCAGGAAGCCTACATTGTTCTTCAAATTCAAATGCTGTACTTTTATATGAAAATCATACCTCTGAGCTTTTTTTCTTTATAAGAGAACTATGGAAACCTATTGCATTTAAGCATAAAAAGTGCATGTATAGCTGGATGGAAACGTTTCAACATTGAAACTAAAATGCTGAAGTCACATAAACACCATTGTAGCTCATTTCTGTAATACATGTTTTACCTCTAGCAAGATATTGTCACTAAAATTTAATATAGTGATTGGAAGATGGAGATGTGGAAAGGTACCAGTAGTGCTGTGTTTGGAATGCTTATTTGATGTCTCTTTTTTTGACTGTTTAGAAGTAGTTTAAAAGGGTGATCAACACCTTCTTGTAAAACCACTTAGATGATCTAAGGTAAGAAGTACCTCACTTTAGCCATCTTAAAATTTGGTATATACTCCAACGTAGTCATCTAGGACTTCTGCCTAGCCGACAGTGAGAAAAAGGCATCTCCATAGTAGAAGGCCATGTGCATAGACACCCCCTATGTCTGAAGTACCTATCACAATATGGAAAAATTTCTCCTCTGGAAGTACTGATCACCCTCCTCTGGCTTTAGAGGAAGGCCAGGTGACTAAAGTGCATGTCTGAACTGTAGGTGAGTAATACTGGAAAAAATAATTCCCACCCACGGTGTTACGACTCTATTTTCAGCAGTTGATTTGCTGAAAGAGCTTTGAAAGCAGGTGGTGGACTTTCTGAGAATTGAGCCTTTAAACTGTCCCCAGAAAGCCTTCCAAAGCTACTGTTTAAATTAGAAAGTGTAGATCACTATTTTCTATTCCTAGGGATTTTATTGAGTAGTTATTATGCTTGTGTGTGATCTCTGGAGCCAGTCTTTACTGTGTCTGCTCAAAAAAGGGAGTTCTGTGAAATGTAGTTACCTTTGCTTAAGTCCCTCAATACTTTTCATGTAAGGCTCAGTAAAGTGTAGCTGACTGCATCAATGTTATTCAGCATGCCTGTATTAATTGGTACGTGGGGTTTCTTTGTTTTTGATTTTTCCGTACAGATAGCTGTGTCACCATGGAAGAGATGAAGAGAACTTCGCTCTAGTAGATCACAAATATCTCTGGTTCATTCTGCATCTCAGTATTTAATAACAATGGAAAATGCCCAAATGCTATAACAAGTCCTTGCAAATGTATAATAAACTTTTTAGGAAAGTTCCTGCCATGAACAGAACTGTATAGTACTCAAATTAGTGTACAGACACAAATCTAATGCCTATAGACTACTGCGTGGAAAGTTCCAAAGAGAAAGAAAAGTCTGTGAACTTGCAAAATCCCTGGAAAAATGGGAGCAACAAAACTTTAAAAAGCACAGCTTTGGACACACTCCATGTGTCTGCACAGCTTTCAAGTGAACTAGCACTTAAGACCTTGTGTAACAAAATGGACTCTGGGGACACAGCTATAGGGCAAAAAGCTACCTCAAGGTCTGGAGAAACTGCTAAAGTACCAAGTAGATGGAGGCAAGAACATTCAGCTGTTATTAAGATGAGCACTTTTGGCAATCAAGAATTACAGAGGCAACCACAAATAGATCACGAGCAAATAGGAAACACAGCATCAGCACAACTTTTTAGTTCTGGGAAACTGGTATCATCGAATGAAGCTGCACAGCAAGTCACGGAGAAGCAATATCCACAGCATCGTCCAAGTCCTTACTCATGTCAACATTCACTTTCTTTCCCACAGCATTCATTGCCACAAGGCTTCTTGCACAACATAAAGCCACATCAGAGCTTGGAAGGCCCTCCGTGGCAGTTTCCTAGCCACTTGCAGTCAGTTGCCTCAGAGGACTTGTTTCCTTTTCATATGCATAGCCATAGCGGAGGTTTCTCCAGGAAGAAGATTTCAAGTTTGAACCCTGCATACAGCCAATATTCACAGAAATCTTTAGAACAATCAGAAGATGCTCACAAAAAGGAGCATAAACCCAAAAAGCCTGGCAAGTACATTTGTCCTTACTGTAATCGGGCTTGTGCCAAACCCAGTGTACTTAAAAAGCATATTAGGTCTCATACTGGGGAGCGACCATACCCTTGTGTTCCTTGTGGTTTCTCCTTCAAGACGAAGAGCAACCTTTACAAGCACAGGAAGTCACATGCCCATGCAATTAAAGCAGGATTGGTACCTTTCACAGAGTCAGCAGTTTCTAAATTGGACCTAGATGCCAGTTACATTGACGTGGAAGCTGAAATACATTCAGACGGTGAACAGAGCACGGACACTGATGAGGAGACCCCACTCCTAGTGGAAGGGTCTGACAAACTGAGCCCCGTCCCGCAGCTCCCCCTGGACATTGCTAGCAGGAGCAGTTTTCACTCCTCCATGGAAGAGTCCTTGGTGGGGCCAATGAAAGTGCCCATTTTGATTATCCCTAAAAGTGGAATTCAGTTACCCAGTGAGAGTTCACCATATATTGGCTCTGATATGTTGCAAAACCCATCCTTAAGTACCAAGTCTGATGACTCTCATACAGTTAAACAGCGACTTGCACTAAGACTGTCAGAGAAAAAAGGGCAAGATTCTGAGCAGTCGTTAAACCTCCTGAGCCCACACAGTAAAGGAAGCACTGACTCTGGTTATTTTTCCCGCTCAGAAAGTGCTGAGCAGCAAATTAGCCCACCAAATACTAATGCAAAGTCTTATGAAGAGATCATCTTTGGGAAGTTCTATAGGATTAATCAAAGGACAGCACTAACAGTAGCCACAACAAATCAGGAACACAGTTTAATGGGTAGAAAGGGCAAAGCAGAGCCATTACCTCTTTTAAATAACCGATTAGATATCAAGATGCTTGAGGAACATGTTTCTCAGCTGACTCCAAATAAAGAAGAGCTCATTGACTCCAGTAATTTGAGCACTATTAAATCTACACAAGTTTATCCAGGCAGCAATACAGAATCTAGACAATCGCAGACCACCACATCATCCATCAAAAGTGAATCCAACCTGTACCAAGTCAGTCAGCAGGGTGATGTGCCTGTCCTTCTAGAGCCCCCAGTAGATTCCTCTCCTCTTATTAGAAGTAACTCCATGCCAACCTCTTCTGCAAACAGCCTAAGTATTCCCCCATCTCTGAGAGGAAGCCATTCATTTGATGAGAAGATGACTGGCTCAGATGATGTATTTTACCCCGGGACAGTGGGAATATCCCACCAAAGGATGCTGAGAAGACAGGCAGCCTTTGAACTGCCCTCTGTGCAGGAGGGACACTCAGATTCAGACTATCATGGAAGACTAGGGAAAAACATCATTATTGCTTCCAGCAGACAGACAGCAGGTGACAAAGGACCATCCTTAAAAGAGAAGAAAGGAGACAAGACCTTTTATGACCATGATGCCAGCGGAAAGCACTACAGAAAGTGGGAAGAATTTGAAGCTCAGAAGCAGAACTACAGGGACTCACCATCCTTAGGTGGGATGAACAAGGGGGGAGAATACTTTGTTGATCCACTCGGACAATCTCAGGCAGTGCCATCCATGCTTGGAACAACTTTTGAAAACAGAAAGCGCAGGAAAGAGGAGAGTGTTGGAGATGAGGAGGACAGTCCCATGCTTTGCAGCAGTACGACTGGCACGACTGGGGGAATTCAGTCTTTGGACTTTGATCCCAAATCCCAAATTCAGGAAGTGCCAAGGAGTGGATTTGCCCTTCAAGGCCTGGACAATGCTGCCCATTGCCATGCGGAGCGTTTTGAAATCTGCAGACCTTACTTGCAGTCTGGAAGCCCAGCAGCTTCTCTGGAAGACTCATCATTAACTGCAGAGCAAGAAAAGTCCGCAGAATTGCTGGCTAGAAAGCTCCCTGGAAATGTCATCTCTGTCATTCAGCACACAAATTCATTGAGCAGGCCAAACTCATTTGAAAGGTCTGAATCTACAGAACATATTGCATGCCAGCAGGAAAAGATCTATTCACCACCTGAAACATGTGAGAGCGAGATTTGTGAGTCCCCAATGAGCCCAGACCGAGCTCCACAAATGGAAAATGCTGACACCAGTAAGCCATCCCCATCTCAGCAGCCTCAGCCATATCATATGCAGCCCAGGTTGGTTCGCCAGCACAACATACAGGTACCTGAAATTCGTGTCACGGAGGAGCCAGATAAGCCTGAGAAAGATAAAGAAGTGCAGAGCAAAGAGCAGGAGAGACCCACTGAAGAATTCCAGTGGCCCCAGAGAAGTGAAACCCTTTCTCAACTTCCAGCTGAAAAGCTACCACCCAAAAAGAAGCGTTTACGACTGGCTGACATGGAGCACTCCTCTGGAGAATCCAGCTTTGAGTCCACAGGTACAAGCCTCTCTCGCAGCCCTAGCCAAGAAAGTAATTTGTCCCACAGTTCAAGTTTTTCAATGTCCTTTGAAAGAGAAGAGAATGTGAAGTTCATCACACCTCCCAAACAAGATGAGTTTGGAAAACAGTCTGAGTTTTTAACAGTTCCAGCTGGTGCTTACTCACTTTCCGTCCCTGGGCATCACCATCAGAGGGAAATGAGACGCTGCTCATCTGAACAGATGCCCTGTCCTCATGCTGCTGAAATCCCAGATATCCGAAGTAAATCCTTTGATTATGGGAACCTGTCTCATGCCTCTTCAGCTGGGACATCTACTACGGCACTGTCTCCATCCCGAGAAAGGAAGAAATGCTTCTTGGTTCGCCAGGCTTCCTTCAGTGGTTTTCCAGAGATTTCACAGACTGATCAGAGCACAGAACAAAGTATAAAGCAGGAGCAGATGGAACATGCACAGGCTGGTCTTCGCTCCTCCCAGCTTGCTTGGCATCACTCACCTTCCTCTGTACTTCAGCCCATTCAGGTAGATGACTCTGGAAAACAGGCTATTGGCTCTTGTGCTCAGCTTAGTAATAGCTCATCCCACCTTGCCCAGCAACAGACTCTTCTTGCAGACAATGTGGAAATATTAAGGACTCCCTTGATCCAACAAGCACCTTATATTCCTAACAAACATCCATCAGAACAGCAGCAGCTATTTGCACATCAGGAAAAAGTCCTGTTTCCCCCTATTCATAGCACCTTGTTTCAATTCCCCTATCCAGCTGTCTGCATGGTTCACTTACCGCCATCTCAGCAGCCTGTCTTGTGGCAGTCATGCACAGAACCTCTACACTTCCAGCATCATTTTGTACAACAGCTGCAGAAATCTTATGTCAAACAGCCTTTCCAAACAGATGTTCCTCCAAGTTACCACCTGGAACATGCACCAGAGCTCATTGGAAAGAAACCAGCTGATTATGTGCACGCTAAAGAGCAAGCATACCAGCATTACTCAGGAACATCTGGGCAGTATTCAAAAAATACTCTGGCTAAGTACCAGTCAGACCATAGCATTAAACCAACAGATACCTCCTCTGAGCAGCATCTTCAGACAGATTTTGACTCCCCAAGTGACGTATCTGTACAGTCTTTGCCAGGAACAGTTGTTCCTGTCAGGATTCAAACCCATGTGCCATCTTACGGTAGTGTCATGTACACAAGTATTTCCCAGATCCTTGGACAGAGCAACAGTCCTGCAATTGTAATTTGTAAAGTTGATGAGACTGTTTCTCAAAGAACATTGGCAACTAATGCAACCATGCAAGGAATTGGATTTAACATAGCTCAGATGTTGGGTCAGCATGGAGGACTAGAAAAATATCCTTTGTGGAAAGTGCCGCAGACACTACCACTTGGACTGGAGCCACCGATTCCCTTGTGTTTGCCTTCCAGTTCTGACATGGCTTCTACCTTGGGAGGAAGCAAACGAATGCTTTCCCCTGCCAGCAGCTTGGAGCTCTTCATGGAGACCAAGCAGCAGAAACGAGTCAAAGAAGAAAAAATGTATGGGCAGATAGTTGAGGAGCTAAGTGCAGTTGAGTTAACAAACTCAGATATAAAGAAAGATTTTCCAAGAATGCAGAAGCCTCAACTAGTAAGGCAGAGCTGTGCTACCGAGCCAAAAGAAAGTCTGCCATCCATGTCATCCTCTTCACCACTGTCGTCCTCATCATCTCAAGATTTCCCACCTGTCAGTATGTCGACAGCTGATGCTTTCCCACTGAGCAGGGAGAAACTTTCCAGTTTTGATTCCACATCACCAGGGCAGAAGTCCAGTGGCCCTTCTGAAGGAAGAGACTCATCAGAAGAACTGGATGTAGATGAAACAGCCTCAGATATGAGCATGAGTCCACAGAGGTCTTCAATGCCCCTGGGAGAAATTCAGCCAGAAGACCAACTGAAACATCAAAAATTGCCTCTTGGGATGTTAGTCCAGATGTCATCCAATACCAGTGGGAAAGTCACAGGCTCAACCATTCTCCTGACAGACGTAGCAGATTTTCAGCAAATCCTTCAGTTCCCAAGTCTGCGCACTACTACTACTGTGAGCTGGTGTTTCTTAAACTATACGAAACCCAATTATATTCAGCAACCAACGCTCAAGTCTTCTGTTTATGCTTCATGGTGTATAAGTTCATGTAACCCAAACCCATCTGGGCTAAGTACAAAGACCACTTTAGCACTTTTAAGGTCCAAGCAAAAAACCACCACGGAAATCTATACTCTTGCTGCTATGCATAGACCTGGAGCTGGTAAACTGACATCATCAAGTGCATGGAAGCAGTTTGCTCAGGTAAATAAGAGGTTTTAATAAAATTAAATTCATATATCTTTGAGAAAATATTAATGATCTATGAGATGTAAGTTAATTATTTTAAAAACAAAAAGATTCCCCATTGGGAAATCAGACATTGACCTCTTCCCATGACAACTTTTGAGCCTCAATTTACCCTTCTGCAAGCTCTGCTACTTCTTCTGTCTCTGTCTCCATTTTCAAAATCAGATGTAAAAAGTAAGGCTTTTAAAGGCCTCCCTTCATGTGTGCCAGAGCCTGATACATTATTTCCTGTTATTTTGTCCTTTGTTTTTGGCATGTCCTGATTCAAACAGTATCAGGCACAAACATCCACGTGCGTTTGTAAGTAAAGATTAAGTTAAAATTGAGTAAGGATCTTCACATCCATTTAATGCCTTTTGCATACTGACTCTTCCCCATGGACTAAGCATGAGATAATGGTGCCGGGGAAAATTCTGTAATGGCAATAAATTACCTTCTAAAGGCTTTTCCATCTCTATTTTCCATGATTTTTTTTCTGAGGAAAGATATGGTCCTGTCTTTTCTTGTCGAGACTCTTGTAAAAATTTGTCCATGCTGCCCCCTCTCTTATTCTCCATCAAAATAAATGGGACAAATTCATCTTACAGAGTTGCACCAAAATGAGAGTTTGGCTTTGACCTGGAATGTTAAAAGTACTTGAAATGAAGTGTGTGTTTATTGTGTGCTCCAGCAGTAACACCCTTCCTTGACTTTGTTCTACAGATGAAACACGAGCCATTCTTCTCGTTTGGCAGCAAGCTTGAAAAGAAAGTAGTGGGGAATATTATAAAAGAAAGAGTAAAAGGAGACATTCATGGAGATAAAGACATTACATCCAAACAAACTGAGCCGATACGAATTAAAATCTTTGAAGGAGGGTAAGAAAATGCAACTGGAAATTTCAAGCTCAGCCTGTCATTTTAAAGAGATTTGAAAATGAATGTGAATGAATTAGGATCTGAACAGTCTCCTGTATTCCTGCCATGTCTTGTAGCTCCCCAGCCTCTTCTTTTTTGTGTATATATCGGTCTTAAAACAAACTAGGGTACCTGTATACTTACTCTTGGCTCTACTTTGCTATTAGGGCAGTTCTATTTTTTATCTGTGTGAGAGCACTCACTCAAAATTGTTACTTTCATTCCTTAGGTCATAAAGAAATGGATAAATGGTTAACACTTTGGTATTTTCTATGGCAGTTTTTTGTATTTAATGGCTTCCATGAGTCTATCTTTCCATTTTTAGACTCTGTGTACCTCCACTCACTTGAATGCATTGGCTAAATATGCTTACTCTTATTCTTGTAATTTTTATTATTTACTGAAACTGGATTTTGGAGATCAAATGTAAGATGACAATGAAATCTATGGTATCTAAGCCTAATCCATAGATCTGTCATGTATGATTGATAAAATAATGTTTCATTTTACCATGGCTGTCTATCACTCAAGTGATAACAGAAACAAATAACAAAGAGAGGGAAAAAGGAGAGCTGAAAGCCCACTAGCATTGTTTTGAGGCTTAGGAAGCTTGTTATAAAAAGCAAATGAAATGGACACTTTTTTGCCTGTCTGCAGTATACTCTAAAATGGAAGATATTGTTTAATTTCTTTTACAAAATTCTGTCATGATGCAATTAATTTGCCAGTTGTTAGTAGTAGATGGTCAGGTGGGCTGAACAAGATATGTTTTTCAGTCTTACCAAATTCAGATGGTCTCACAGCACTGTTTTATTGTGGTAACTAAATAGGTCAGGATGGTGATGTGAGAAATTTGTACATCCATTTTCTTCTCCTGTCAGTTTGTACCCTTTAAAGTCTCAGTTGCCCTTCATTAACATTATGTGTTTTGGCTCCGCTTGAATAGTCTCCATTAAATGAATATTGGCATTTCTTTGTAGTTTGCAACACTGAAGGAGTATAGCCTACACCTTGCCTGAAAGACTGAAAATGTTATTTTGGAGATTGTTATAGGTATGATGACCCAGACGCCCTGATCCTGGCTGTTCTCTGTAGTTGTACATTGTCCCAGTAGTCTGGCTACACAGGCGTGACTGAAGTGCAGGGATGAGCCTAAGTATACAAGAAATTTAGAGCTGTTGCTTCAACTCACACTCACTTTGAAGTATAAAATTTGCCTACTTCCCACTATATATCATTTCTGAATTTGGATCACCCAGCTGAAGATAGTCTGCACTGATGTAAGCTGCGTGATGAGAGGTCAGAAGAGTAAAAGTGTGTTAAGAAAAAGCAACTTAAAGGAGCATTCAGATCAGTGTGAGCTGCAACAGCTCACTCTATAAAATGCCCCTACCATCTTCTTTAAGAAACTTTGCATGTTACTTACACCATCTTAAGTTTCCCCGTACACCAATAAGGTCTATGAAACTATTTGTGTAAAGTCATGTAATTCACATGCCACCTAGAAATGTCTCTTAGTAATATGTGGCTATGTTTAGATATCCTTTGAGAAAAACATAAGAAACCTTGATGTACATATTAATTTCTGGAGTGGGAGGTACAAATAATCTGTGCAATAGACTGGGACTTCCTCAATAGGAGCATGTAACCTGCAAAGCTACAGTGTGTGAGATGATGCAGTGTTAATGAGTCCAGTCTTTCCATATAAATTACAATTTTATTGTACATTTTATAGGAATTATTTGTGGAAGGGTAGATTCATTCTTTTCATTAGTTTGGCTATTTTTTAAAGGAATCTAATATTCTTTAAATATTGTAACCACATCTTTCATTGTTTTCTGTCCTGACCATTGACTTTGTCCTCCCCTTTAGGTTTTTGTTTATGACTTCTGAAAGCTAGTTTTTAAGATGGGTGGGTTTCCATGCTTGCTTGCTCTTGGCTGTTCATAGAGCTGTTCTGTTCTTCTCTATTCTGCTCTACTCTCATCAAGCTCATCTCTGTATCATCTCAACATGTGCAAGTAGTACACTGAACTATGCAGCAAATGTCTGTCATCCTCGTTTCACGTTTTCGCCCCTGGACAGACAAGTGTGCATGGTGGTATCATGTTTCAGCAGGGTATTTACATTTTATTTTTTGTTTGTCTTGGGGAGTGGATTTGCTTAGGCTTCTTGATTGCTTTTGTTTTGCAAGAGCAAAGAAGGCAATTCAGAATCCATAGCTGAGAAGGATCTGCGGTTGTGAGTTTTTGGTTTGTGGGGAAGCCTGTCCACTAGGCAGGGAAGTGCAGTTGTGCAGATGCCTTGTGCCAGGGGGTTGGAGCCGCTCGTATGGCAGGTGGGCAAAAAGCAAATAGATGGGGCTGGGAGAACCTGAAGGAACAGAATGAACGGAGCTGAGGCGAAAAGTAGATGTCGCGGCACATCACCACCTCGCTGCACCAAAGCCCATCAAGAGCCATTTGTAAGCATCACAGCAGAGGGGTTTTGAAGGAAGAAGCTAACAACCATATTATTACCTCTGGCAGGTGGCTTGATTCAAATGCAATGATCTGAATCACAAAATCTGCTTTCCATCATCTGTGACTGGGATATGAAGCAGTGTTCCTCAAACAAAAGCAGCAATTTGACTTTCACTACTTGCTGCAGTACAGTTAGCTAGTTACTAATGGCATGAAGTGAAAAGAAAGGAGGGACAGGGCAAACATGCCCACTGATCTGATGTCGGGCTTAATGACATTATCAGTTGACAACAAGAGTTCACAGTTTGCCTATGATGTTTGCTCTTTTATATTTATCAGTAATGGACTCCAACTGAAAATCCCCAATAAAATAACATTTTGGATAGAAATTGCAGGAGTTTGAGGCTTGTTAATGCTTTTTAACTCTAGAGTCCCATTCAGATCAAGTACAGAGCAACAGTGACCATAGTCTTTATATAAAAGTTGTATAGTGGGAAAGAGGAAATTACTGAAAGCTTTGAGAGAGGCACGAGTTAATAGTAAGATCTAATATTACTGGGGTCTACAAAGATAATCCCCATAGACTCAGTCTTCTGGTGTTTCAGTTTTTGGACCAGGCCTTCTTTAAATGTCAAATTTGTGTATGTCATTTCTCTTGCAGTCTCTCATGGTGAAGCATACTTAGAGAGTCAAGGTCAGTTATGGCGAAGAACTATCCATATGAATGATGAAGAGACAGATCTTGTCTAATTGTCTTTGTGCCCAATGGGATCTGACAGAAGCTGGTGGAGTGAGGTCAGGCAGAGGAACAGCAGAGATGGAGCAACAGAAAAACACATGTTATAACACAGCGTTTATCTTAGCAGTACCAATCAGGGGTGATATGGTAGACTCCATCCCAGCAAAATCAGACTGTAAGGAGAGATAAAAAGAAGATAAAATGGCAGTCTTTCAGACAATAATGGACATTTTTTCTGTCTGTGGGAGAAAGCCTGGAGGTAGTTGATGAAGCAGTGGATAGAGGGATGACTAGGAGTCGTTGGCATGTGTGTATGAAGGAGAACCTGGGAAATGGGGCAGACAGAAAAGTGTAATCCCAGAAATGTTATACAAAAAAACTTGCTAGAGAGATGGCTAAATATTAAATTACATTAGACTATGCCAGTTTTGCCCATGGTGCCAGGGACAATGAAAGAAAATGGAGAGGGCCAACTTTATTGGAAAGGAGATGAAAAAAAATGAATTTAGGCATGCATGTTTGAAAGAGGAGCTGATGTGTTTAATAGATAACAAGATAGACATGAGAACAGGACAGTGTTTTACATATTTCTAAGATATTAGCTTCAGTAATTATATTGCCAGTGATATAGCTGAACATATGGAAGAAGTGTTCATCTAAGAAAAGCACACTTGAAAAGTGTTTCAGCTCTGTAACCCCAAAATTGCCACTTGTTTCTTGTAGAGTTATCATCACATTAACAGAGTCTTTCAGTTCCTTATTTATTTAAAGCAGTGGTTGTCAGTACCAATGATGTTTTGTGGGCTGTGCATCCACAGGGTGACTGAAAGTACTTTGTGCTGCTTAGGGAGAGGGCAATGGAAGAGAGAGGGAAGAAAAAATATTATTTCTCATTTCTTGCATTTTCTGGATTTTACTTTGGGTGAATGAGGATGAAATTCTGCCTCTGGGGAACGCCCAGCACTCTTCAAACCTCAGAACAGCCTGAGCAGATCCCCTGGGCCCTTTTAGATTTCAGTATTAACAATTTATGATGATAGTAAAGGCAATATTTTGGCCGCTTTACATAGATTTGCATATCTTATTTAGTATCTAACTACACACTACATAATCAGCAAAAGTAGCATGGAATGCTTACGCCTGTGCTAAGAAAAATCCCTCTAACAGCTTTCTGCTAAGTATGCAGGTTGGAAGTTTCCCATTTTATTTCTAAAGCTGCACATACCTGAGTGAACTCAACTTGGTGTTGCTTAGGAAGGGATCCATCTTCAGGAACTTCAGGCATCTGTAGTATAAATGTGTACATCCTTGCTAGTCATCTGCATTCCCTTTATGCTTAATGGGGAGAAATGGGCATTTCCAGGATGTGATTATCTGATCCCAAGGGATAAATACACTAAAATAGTTAAATGAACCCTGCCACAAAACAATGCTGTTTTCAGTGGGGGTAGAAGCCTGTG
Source organism: Phaethon lepturus (assembly GCF_000687285.1). Taxonomy (NCBI): domain Eukaryota; kingdom Metazoa; phylum Chordata; class Aves; order Phaethontiformes; family Phaethontidae; genus Phaethon; species Phaethon lepturus. Next base: position 13,188 of record NW_010543882.1, on the reverse strand, counting down.
TTGTAGAAGACTACAGTTATCTGAAATAAATCCAACCTGCAGACTTGTATTTGGAGTTGTGCTGTGTCTGTAGGAATGGTAGCTAATCTGTTTCCTGAAAAGGTGTTTATACTGTTCTCATACTGCAACCCTTTGGTCTCATATTGTTAAAACACATTGGGACCAGAGCATTTCCTGAAAGGCAAATACTTTGTGAGTTCCAACCTGAAAATACAGCAGTTCCTATGAGCTTCTGTGGATTTGTTGTGATGAGATATATACAGGATCAGTATCAGGTGCATAGAGGCAATGTTTGTGCGTGTACGTGACCTGGAGTCTGTATGATTTAAATGCTTGCTCTCTTCCAACAGGTATAAATCAAATGAGGATTATGTCTATGTCAGAGGTCGTGGCCGAGGAAAGTACATTTGTGAAGAATGTGGAATTCGCTGCAAAAAGCCAAGCATGCTGAAAAAACATATCCGCACTCATACTGATGTCCGGCCTTATGTATGCAAGTTGTGCAATTTTGCCTTCAAAACTAAAGGTACTTGACCCTTTTTGCTGAACACTTGCCACTTCCCAAACAAATCTTGAGTTATTTTGCCCTCTGATATCTGAGGACCCTTTGCAATCAAGGAGAGAATTTTCTCCAGAATAAAATTGTTGTGTTTATGTATAGGGGACTTCATGAGGGAGGTTTTTCTCTTCTGTTTAATTGATCCAGGGATTCTGTGAGACTCCGAGACTCCTTGGGTAGCTTCATTAAGAGCTATAGGCTCTTGGCTGGTCCATCTGTCTGCAGCGAAAATGTAGTAGCATAAGAACCGCCCTTACAAATAATACTTTCTGCCAAAATTGTTACATGGTGCAAATTTTAATTGCAGCAACACTTAAATGCTACCAGGAGAGTACACTTGTTATGACATAATGTAGAAGCAGAGCATCAGCTGCTGAGGAAAACATGCCTTCACGGGCTTTACAGTGGGTCAGTTGCAAGTTCATAAATAATGTATGTCTCCCAGATGAGCCACTCCATCCACTGTGGCATTAATTATGGATAAAGATCTGATAGCTTGTGTTCACATGTATTTATCAGCACAGAAAAAAGCTTCCATTTGTCACCCTGAGGCCACAGATAATGTTATTCTTTGGAATTCAGATTTGCCTTGCAACTATCTCCTTAAAAGAAAAAAATCCTTTTCTTTGGTAGCATTTCTTTGTAGCACAGCCCAAATGAGCCTTACATTCTGTTTCTTAGCTTCCCTTTGGCAGACAAGGGAAATAGATTCTGGTCCCAGTGTGGTGAACTTACTTGAAGGAGGCAAGAGGAAGCTGAAGGAAATTTCTCCCAAGATCCCAGTGCAGTTTCATGGCTGCTCTGAGGATTGAGAATTGTAATAGTTTCCATGACTCCAGCACTTCTTCCTCTGCCAAAGACAGGAATAGCTGATGGATGGTAGTAGACCCATCACCCTAATTTAAGATGAGAACTTTCACGGGGGTGTAGAGACAAAGACAAGGAGCTGCTCATTTGTAGTCCCAGTAGACCATCTGGTGAGCTGTTCTTGGATCCTTGTTTACATTTGACATTGCTGGAGGAATGCATCTTGAGGAGGGACTTGAAGGAGGATTGTGGTTTTGCAGCTGTGTTGAGAGAGGACATTCCAGGCAGAAGAGATGGCATGGAAAGAAAAATGTGAGATTGCTTACTGAGGCTGGCATTTCTGGCAGAGAAGAAGAAACGGGCAGGAGGCGGTATGCTATTGCACAAGAAGGGCATGAGTAGGAAGAGACTAAGTTTGCCTTTGAAGTACAAGAAGTGTTTGGTGTATTACTGCTTCTGAGCAGCTGTCAGTCTCATACCTATTGTTGCTGTTTTGCTGAGAACAGTAGGGGAAGGACCTTTAGAGGTACTTAGGTTTTCTGTGTATGCCCTGAGTGTTTAGCCATCCAGAGGCATCAGTGGCCAAGTTAGACTTTTCATGCAGTGCACAGGCACAATTAAGAAACTCTTACTGAGAAGGGAATTATTTGAACTAGCTGGAACTGAAAGTCAGAGAGGAGCCTGGCTTGTGAGCTTCTAAGCACACCTCCACTATCCAATAGAGTAGTGCAGTGTTCCTGCCCCCAGGTTGCATGTGCCACGTGCTCCATCTGGAGATGCTGGTTGGGGTCCCAAAAGCAGCATAGGTACATTCACAGAGTGCTTTCCTCAAGCTAAGAAGCACTGTGCCCTGGTAGTGGGTTGGGTTTGCTTGTGCCATGCTTTCCCCGTTGGGTGTTGCAAATGTGACTGAAGTGGCTAATGGATTAGGGCAATATTCTTGTTTCTCCAGCTTGTGCTTTGTGCTCAAGATTCTTTGCCTTGAAATGTCTCTTGGGGCCAGTCTCAACCCAGTTTTCTTATCTGTGAAAAAACAGACCAAGACAAGCACTCCAGAAAGTCAATAGTCTAGTATTAGATTGCCCCCTCAGGGGAATGGGAGATCTGATTTCAAATCCCTGCTGTGTCTGGTTCAGATCCGAACTCCAAAGCAGGGAGCTGAATCTGGATTTCCCACATCCCAGATAAATGCTCTAAGTACAGCTCCTCTCAGTTCAGCGATTGCAGCTAGATGGTAAACTTGCATAGAGAAGTCTCCCATAAATGTCTTTTTTTGAGGTACTTTTGCTTCGAACACACTGAACATTTGGACCCTACATGTGAAGTAAATGGGAGAGCCCTTAGTTTGAAAGTACCACTGTGAAATGTGGAGTGTGACCCTGAATGGCTGTTGTGCATTGGACTTACTTCGATGTCCAGGCAGTCTGTACATCTCACAAACACTGAGCCCAGGAATAGGTAGCATCCAAAAGCAAGTTTTTTAGCTTCTGGGATGCCTAAATGTCATGCGGAAAAATGGAGAGATGCCTATACACCTCTCAGGCCCCAAGTTTAAGTTTATTTGAAATATTTTTTTTTTAAGATATAAAATCCCACTCTTATTAAAATAGGCTCTGAGGGTGGGTGGGTCATCCCTGTCTGTTGTGGGTTTTTTAAAGCTAAAAACTCCCATCTGCAGGATAACGGAGCTAAGATACACCAAAATGTGACTTGGAGAGTGATCTTTGCTGTTGTCCATTAATTAGATTAATCTCTGATCATAGGAAATCTGACAAAACATATGAAGTCTAAAGCACACATGAAAAAATGCTTGGAGCTTGGAGTATCAATGACATCCGTAGATGATGCTGAAACTGAAGAAGCAGGTATGTCAGAGTGATTTAATTTATTTGGAAGTAATGTAAATGACTGGAGTATGTAAATGACTCATTGCACTTTAGCACAGTGGCTGGCATGGGAATATATATTAAGGGCATTTTTTAATTAAAAGGCATCTTTTTAACAAGCAGGAAGTATAACAAATAAATCCGATCCCTTTGTCTGAGTTACGTTTTTTTATTAAGATACATAAGGAGGAGCTAGAAATAAAAGTATGACCTGTTGCTATCATCTGTCTCATACAAAGTTCCCAATCTTTTCAATTTAGGTGTGAGAGATGGCAACATTTAGCAAAGTTGCAAGGTAGGGTAGGGTGAATTTGCTTTTTATACTTCAAGTATAGAGTTTTAAGGTATTACTACGAAAAATTACGGTTTGAGACTATGAAGAATGGCTTTATGCAGCCATCCCAGATGAAGAGCATCCAGCAATGGCAATAGGTGTGCTGAGTGGGGAGTGAATGTGGCAGAAGGAGTAAGAACTGGGGTGTGTGCTCACCATTTTGACTTGTCATGGCTGTTTCAGAAAACATGGAAGACATGCAGCAGGAAGCAGAGAAGAGTAGCAACCTGGCAGGCCTGTCAGCAGAGCACCAGTTTTCTGATGCGGAGGAGTCAGATGGCGAGGATGGTGATGACAATGACGATGATGATGAAGATGAGGATGATTTTGATGATACTCAGGGAGACTCGACACCAAAAACCAGATCAAGAAGCACCAGCCCGCAGCCCCCTCGGTTCTCCTCCCTGTCGGTGAACTCAGCTGGGCCGTCGCAGGGGGCTTCCCCTGAGGGCTCCCTTTCCGTGGGACACTCCTCCCTCATCAGTTACTTGGTCACCTTACCTAGCATTCAGGTCACTCAGCTTATAACACCAAGCGACTCCTGTGAAGACTCACAGATGACAGAATATCAGAGGTTTTTCCAGAGCAAGAGTACTGATTCAGAGCCCGATAAAGACAGGTTAGACATACCTAGCTGCATGGATGAGGATTACGTGCTTTCATTAGACCCCAGTTCATCTCCAAGGGACCTCTCACCTTCCAGTCGACAGTCGTCACCCGGCTACGATTCTTCACCCTATAGAGATAACTCACCAAAGAGGTATTTAACGCCAAAAGGGGATTTGTCACCCAGAAGGCATCTGTCACCCCGAAGAGATATTTCACCCATGAGGCACCTTTCACCACGGAAGGAGGTTGTGCTGAGGAGAGAGTTATCGCCAAGACGGGACGTGTCACCAAGACGTCACCTATCGCCAAGGAGACCGATGTCACCAGGAAAAGATGTGTCTGTTCGAAGAGATTTGTCTCCTAGGCGAGAGAGGAGATATATGGCTTCTGTTAGAGCGACGTCTCCCCGGAGGGGCTTATACCATAATCCAGCATTGTCCATAGGTCAATATTTACAGTCTGAATCTATGCCAGTGGGACATTCAGTAAGTATGAAAGAATATTTTCACTCTTGTTGTCAAAACCAGTGCTCTTACATGATCTGTGCGTAGTATTTTAAAAAACTTTGCAGCTTTGTAGAAGAAGGTGGCATAAGCTTTGAGCCTCATCAGGAAGTCCTGGAACAAATGCAAGAAATTTATAATAGATGTTGATTCAGTTAAATGCCATAGAGTCAGCCTAAGGGTCAAATCTTCACTTGGTACAAGCCTGAGTAGCTCCATTAACTTCAATAAAATTAGGCTGGCTTACATTAACTGCCCCCGTCTTTGTTTTAAAATGGCCCAGGAAGCTTACATGGCGTGTGGGGCTTGTTACAGCACTACAAAACCTTTTACCTCCCAGACTGTCAGATGGGATCGAGCCCAGATCAGGGCTTAAGGCCCTGATACCGCAGTACAGTGCCCATCACCGATGTGTTGTTTAATGCAATAAAGCCACTAAAATAAATGGAACCTCTCGGAAAAGCAGGGTGCCCGTTGAAATCAGGATCTATGACTGGACTTTAAAGGATATTATCGTGTGACAGGAGCAGGCAGCTGTCTGCCCTGCAGAAAGCGCCATCACGACTGGCTGTTTCGACAGGGACACAACCGTCTGGGTGGAAATGGAAATATGCAAAACTTGCACAGCTGCTGTCTGTGCTGTTCCCTTTTGGTAAATCAACTCTCAGAAACTGCCAACTTAGCACTTTTGACAGGCCCTAACATTCACAAAGCACTCTCTCCACAAATAAATTTGGTCTTTAGAGTTAAGGAACGGCTTCACTATGTATGCATTTATTTATTTAGCACGTTTCCCTTGCCGCGTTTGATGCTGCTGCTGCCCCCCTTTCACTGCCTGCCTCGTCAGCCCATGTGTGTGGGTTCAACCCAGGCAAGCCGTGACAGGCTCCTGCTGCCTCAGGGCTCCTGGCTCCCTGCCCTCTTTCCGTCCGGGCTCTCCTCCCCGCTTCCCCTCTTCTCGGCTTTTTGTGTAATCTGTGTGGTTCTTCTCTGTGGAGGAGAAGAATTGAACCCTGAGCTCATGAAATCAGCATTTCCAGAGATCTGGAGTGTATTTCTCTGTGGAGCCAGGTTGATGTATTACCTGCACCTGGTAACGGAGTGAGGGATGCAGCTGTGCAAAGGTGGCTGGAGCAAGGATGGACTAGACAGAGCCAAGATGCCACCAGCCTGGAAGATCCAAAAGTGGCTTCCCAGCTTTTCAGGGGGATAAGGGAAAGCTGCAATGTGAGTGGCCATGTGTGTAGGAGAGTGCAACACGGGAACTTCAATCCTAGATATGGCCCCGTGGGCTGGTAAGTTGCTGGGGAGAGCAGCAGCGTGGGGTGGCCGACTAAGCGGTCCTTGAGGAAGGGCATGTTGAAACCCTGCTGCGTTCTCGTAGGGGTGATACTGTGTGGCTGAGAGAGGATACAAATCCAGCCAGCGGTCCTGTGGACAAAGTAAGGAAGCACAAAAAGAGGATAAAGAGTGACCGGTTTAACAGTCACGATGTCTCAGTATCAAGTGGAAGGGATTATATGAGATGCTACAGCTGAAATTGTGCAGGGAGCCCCAGTCCCTGTGAGACACTTCCACTGGCATCCTGTAGTAGAGATTCTGGATGTGTGATGATGCTGGCAAAAGGGTATGTAACAGTCACCCTTGGCCATCTGACAGTTCTTGCTGTAATGTTTGCCTTGTGTGTTATGCACACCTTCCAGCAAGGCGTTTAGCACACTGTAAGAACTCTTTTAGCACCCTTACCTCCTTCTTTTGGAAAGTCCACCATGCCAGATGGGCTTTTAACACTTACCTTATTTTTGAGGTAGAATCAGGCATGTGGTAGTGAAAAACCCAATGTAAAAGATCATGTGCCCTACAGAAAGCATTGGTAACTCAGTGGCATGTTGAGTGTTTCAAGAGAGAAGCCTAGACCTCTCTACAATCACTGGAACCTGAATACAGGCATCACTGGAAGCAGAGCGCAGGCAAATTTAAATGAGAAAATGACAACTGAGGATGATTGCCCATCTTAACAAAAGACTGCAAGGAAGGAAGGATGGATTCCTCACCTCTTGATGCCTTTCTGGAAGACATACTTTAGCCAAACAGTAGTTGAGTTTAGGTGAAACACAGGTTATTATACTCTGTGTGGGGGAAGACAAGTAACACCTGAGCGTGCTATAAATGAAAGCTGTCAGAGAAGAAAAAGGAATAAAGGCTGGTTTTCACTTTCAGAGAACATGACTAGCAACTGCATCAGTGATGCAGATGCCAGTTTACAATCCTGCTTCCTCTTTCAGAGCTGCATTGGGTTCACAGTCCTTGCAGGAATAAGAGTGGTTTTGTGGTTCTGGTGCCTGCAGTTCCCAGAAGAGGCCAGTTTTCTTCTCCACTGAAACTTATGTAATTGGTGTAGTCTCTTTCGCCAGTGCTAGTCTAGTTCCCCTTCATGTTGCTTCCCCTTGAATGTTCATGCACTTTGGTGGTCTTGTGCAAAGAGCTTGTAAAGTGCTCTGGCATTCAAAGCATCACATAGGAAGCAATTGAAATTATTTCTTTAGGAAGTGGAAAAGAGCATGGGGAAAGTAACTATTTTTGTAGATTGTACAAAAATACAAAAAAATATACTTTTTTTTCTTTGGCAGTTAATAACAGGATACACTCTTGCAACAGGATATTCCCCCCAAAGTAGCCTAAGGCTCTGGTTGATGCTGCTGGACATCTGGCTTTGTCAAGTTAAATGTCTGTCTGTAAATTTAAATGCAGATCCCCATTGCTCTCTAAACACATTTGGGATCTTCTCTTCTGTCAGTGCCAGAGGTTTCTTTCCTTTCTGAGGAGGCTGGTGCCATTTTCGAAGGGCTCTGATTCTTCTCCCCAGTCATTTTATGCCAATCCTGCGAGAAAGAGGAGAGATGGGAAGGCTGCTTTTGTTCACCCTGAGTGCATCTCCACTAGCATTTTAGTTTGGATCAGTCATATGTCTCTGTTGTCACATTTATTGTGCTTTGACTCATACTGCAGAGGAGTCTTGGAGTAAGTGACCTGGATTGTTTTCAGATGAAATTGAACTGAAAAAAGTGCTCCAGGAGTAAAACAGGTGCACTTAAACTGTGAGTGAGCATTCAAGTGAGCGAGAAGAGACCACATAGGCTTAGTCCAAAGCAACCTTCCCCTCCAACCCCACAACACCTATATTGTGAACATGGGATCCAGCACCAACAGTTTCACTCTGTTCCTGCTTGTCCTCACTCCTACTGCACCCCGCTACTTCCTAGTGTAGACCAGAGCTTTTGCCTCTTCTTCCAGTCCCAGGGCTAGACACAATGAGACAGTGGATGTATCTTGCAGTGAGTGGTACAGACTTGTCCCTAGCAACTGTACTAGCTTCTAGGAGGTATTGAATTGTGTTCGTGTTGCTGTTTTGTTGCGCCTCTCATTCATTTTGAAGTCTGAAGCCTGTCTTGATATATTCAGAAGGGCTGAAGGGAGTTAGGCACCTCTATATCCACTTAAAATTCAACAGGACTTAAGGTCCTTTGATCATCCCAGACATATAGATATTAAATCGCTTCCCAAGCACTCAGTAGTTTATCATCTTGAGTGAAATGCATTCCTGTACGGACAGACAGCTTAAAACTTCTGAAGTCCAGGTGAACTGTAAACCGGTCCAGTGGTGTATGTGGGCTGCTATGGTACATTCTCAGTAGGACTGCAAATTGAGCTGATTCTGAAACTGAAGTCTACACAGATTTATAGTCACTTTATTAAGCATCATGTCTTTCAGAAAGCACATCAGTAATATGCTCTGTTATTGAATTTCACAACAGAGTTTAATTCTCGTTTTTAACTTTAAAAAGCCTCAAGTACACTATGATATGGTAATGACCTGCCATCTTTTTGCAGGCTGTGGTCTGAGGCTGCCTGGAGGATGTCTGTGGAGCATCCTTGGCTTTGAAATGCAAACTTCCTCTTAATCCCCTATAGCCTGTTTTGAGTGATGTACCAGATACAGGGTAAACCCTATCTTATCCTTGCAGCATTCTGGGGGACCTGTGAAGCTGGATATGGCTTTGCGCAGCGCTGTGGTGTGGCAGTCTAGCTTTATGACCAGGTCAGAGAGTTTAGTGAAAAGCTCCTACAGAGTATTGTTGCTTGGGTAATTATGTATAGACACCTGGAATTGGAAGTAAGTATGCTAAACTGCAACAAATGAGAATTAATAGGAAACGAACTGGATTCCCATCACCTGACAAAGAGAGGAGCTCATCTCACTGCACTGGTAGCAACCCATTCTGACTGCACAGCAAAAAGATACCGTGACTTTCTGCACTGTGCTCAGTGATGGGATCTAATACTCACCCTGTCAACAGAATAAAGTCTTTGGATTTTCAGGATGATTGTTAAAAGAAGACAGCTCCTTTAATATTCAGCCTTTTCTTCATGAATATGCATATGTACGTCTGCTTGTAGGTATGGAAATGCTAGATATTGGTAAAGGAAATAAAAACAGGGTAAGAGGCATGAACCGTTATTAATGCCTGTAACCATTTATGTTGGCCATTTCCAAACTTACCTGCCAGAGCTAGAGAAAGATAATCCAACAAGTGCTCAGCCAGGCTTGGAAAGCACCCAGTCAACATGCACACGCTGTCACTGTCTATGTAAAAATTATGCATATGAGACATGTATTGGATGATACTGCTGATCTTGAAGCATGTAGCAGTTTTTATCATATTAGCCACTTCTATCCGACAAGGATGGACTGTCGCTCTGTTGCCTTTTGAAAGTGTGACAGGGTACAGCGTGAAGCCAGTGTCTTTCTCAGTTAGAGATCTGCGTGTGACTAGGTTTGTTCTTCAGTGAGTTTTACCCCTTGTTTTGGTTGCTTTTGCTCTATTTCCCTTAGCCCAAGTTCACATCAGATGCAATTGTGATAAATGCCATGGCTTAGGAAACAGCCAAGAGGACAGTATGACTGAGAAACAGGTTGACAGACCAAAGATGGAAAAAAAGGGGGCAAGCAGCTCTGCAGAGGTGAGGTTAGTGATAGGAAGGACTGACAGGGAAGGTGAACTATATCTTGTGGCTTGGCAACTGCAGTTTATTCTGTAAATTTTTTCCCATTCAGCAGTAGAATGTGCTGTCGCTGTGCTTTCTTATGACAGTTTCTCTTTTATAAGACTAAAGTGTCTCACTTTCTGAATAGGAAAATTCCCAACATAGATTAGTCTCTGAATAATAACGTCTCTTAAGTTCAAGTCTGATGATTATGGGTCACCCTTCCTGTCTCGACGTTGATTTATATCGAACAGGACAAAGCATCTGAGCACAGTGAGATTGAGCCCCTAGGTAGTACAGAAACTGAATCTTTAATTGCCCCCTAAACCAGTTTCCCGGGGTGGGATCAAGAGGTTGCTTAATGCCTTGAGAGCTAGGATTTCCCAGCAGTGAAGTGCTGCCACTTTAATGCATTGGCATTTAGCAGCGCAGTCCTCGGGCTGCCACACCAAGACTGTGGTAGCCTTACAGCTCGGGGGCAATTGATAGGTGTTTGGTCAATTTGCAGAGCAGAGATGAGCATTTGCGCTCGTTTAATTTCCTGTGGGAGTCCCCGAGAGTTGTGTGGCCAAATCCCACACACAATTATGAAAATGTCATCCTGCACTTTTGTCTTCGTTATTCCTCTGGTCAGCAATAAATGATATTTAATCATCAGAAGGAAAACAAATTTTAAAAGTTAAGAATGAAAAAAAGAGAAACCCCAAAGCCCAGGGCATATTTAATACTGAGTGGAGATGGAGCTATTCATTCTTCCAAGGCAGGAACTAATGGGAAGGCACTGAAAATGTCAATATTGCGAGATTGGTTTTTATTAGCCATTACAAAATCCCTCATTCTTCTCAATCCCATTATGAGTGGGTGAGTCTCCCTGCCACAGAATCATCACTTTCACTCACAGCTAATGCCTGTGCTTTTGTCATTATTTATTGTTTACACTACAGATAAGCCAGAATGGTGCTCCATTGTCTTAGTGACTATAAAATTTTGGGTCTTCATTGCACAGAGGCACTTGAACTTCCATGGAAATACCCTTCCCCTTTCATCAAGGATTGGGTAAAGCTCACGGTGGGGGTTAGGAGAAGCAAGTGCCTTCTCTGGGGCTTCAGTGCAGGATCTTTCAGCAGGCAGAAAATAAGTCCATGCAGTCACGTTTTTCCCATACTGCCAAGCGGTGGTGGCGAGCAGGGAGCATTCGGATGTGTATTTCTCTGCAGCAAAGTCTCGATACCCAGTGCAGGCTGCCAATACCAGCACAGTTTGCCAAAAGAGAGGGTAAGATGGATCTCCTGGCCAAATTTCTCCTGGGGAATGAAACTCTATCTACCCCAAATTCTCTCTGCAGTTTCAGTTGAATATAATACTTTTCACTTCCTGACCTAAATCGCTGCATTGTGTTGCTGAACACTCTTAACTAGCTGCTGCCTTTCACCTCAGAGGCATGAGCCCTGTAGGGCTGAGCTAAGCAAAACCTCCGATGTTGTTTGGATAAGCAATTAGTGGAGTTTTCCAAATGCTTTGGGATCCATTTGGATGAAAGGTGCTGTGTGAATGGGAGGTGGTGTTAGACAGGAAAGCAGATAGGTGGTTTGGCAGCCGGACAAGAATTTTGGTAGTAGCAACGCTGACATTTCTTTTGGTTTTTTTGGTTACAGAGAAGGGGGTTGTCTCAGGGGCCTTACTTCAACATGTACGGAGAAAAAGGAGGTATGGAGCACTGCAGGTCTAGCCCGTTCCCCGAAGGTCCGAGCGACTACGTCTTCAGTCATCTTCCACTACACTCCCAGCAACAGATCCGAGCACCCATCCCCATGATGCCTATTGGGGGTATCCAGATGGTCCATTCAGTACCGGTGGCCCTTTCAGGTTTACATCCTCCGTCCACTCTGGCCCTGCAGAGGGAGAGCTCTGAGGAGAAGCAAAGAGGAACTGCGGAAATCCTTACAAAAGAGTCGTATATTATTTCTAAGCACCACGAGAAACGTACCTCCCCGCACAGCTTGCACCCCGCCGTTCCCTCCAGCGCGCCCTCCTCTCCGTTGCTGTTGCTGACGCAGAGCACATCAGAGGACAGTGTCGTAGCTACTGAGGGGGAGCAGGAGGAGAACATACAGACTTGTACAAAAGCCATAGCCTCTCTGCGAATCGCCACAGAAGAAGCCGTTCTGCACGGGGCGGAGCAGCTGCAGAGGCCTTCTGAGCCTCACCAGAAACCCTTAGAAAGTGCACATTTTAGCATTAAACACTTTAGTGGATCTGAGCCAGGCCAGACCTGTGCCTCAGCCACCCATCCTGACTTGCACGGTGGTGAACAGGACAGTTTTGGTACATCACAGACTGCGTTAGCCCATCCCACCTTTTACAGCAAGAGCTTTGTGGACGTCCGGCAGTTGGGCTTTCCCAGCAGGAGCGACCCCCCATCAAGCACACAGGAAAGAAAAGATCCGTCATCTGAGAAGAGCAAGCCACATTGATCTGAGATGCATGGAGACTTTCACCCATAATTTACCCCCCCTTTTTTTTTCTAGAGATAGAAGAAGTATTCAACTTCACAGCATGCCTGTTCTAAGTTACAGTAGTTTGCTATTATATATACTTTTGTTATATCAAAAGAATTAGATAAAATAACAAGTCATCATGAGCCTGACCAAAACTAGATTTTAAATTCTTACTGGGTCTGGTACTTTTAAATTGTACAGATGTTTGTGCCTTTTCTTTACTTTGCTTATATTCTTATAAGCATTTTTTTAGCAGTAATTTGTACATATTTTAGAATTTGTGTATCTGCTTTGTAATAAATGTAATTTCTTTCCTTTTTTGGACACTTGGATCTAAATGATGTAAAGCAAAACAGCATCAATATATGTGAGGTTGCACTAAAACATATTTTTATATGATTAAAACTGAACAGCTTTTATGTACAGCTCTGATTCTGTAATACTAATATTTATTTACTTTGTTTCATAAATTGTAAATTTTTTTCTTAATGTTGTGGATTGCTTTTCTATGTGAAGCATGGGATTTACTGTTGCGTAATTAGAACAAATTGTATATTGTAAAACAAGATATTTAAACTAGAGTATCTTATCTTATTCTGCACTTATGCATTAGTTAAAAAAAAAAGATAAAGGATGTATCAGTCAGTTCTTAACTCTTGTAATTTTTTTTTGTCTCTTGTTTGCCGGATTGACTATAACTTAAGTGCTGATTGTGATTTTAAACTGATAGTACCGTAAAGCATTAAAGTAAAACAATGTGCTATTGTGAGTTTTTTCAAAGCTTTATAAAACAGTTATAAATATATTAAAAGTATTTGGTCTTATGTGAACATGTTGATCTATATACTCCTTTAAAGAGCTGTGGGAAAACATTCCACCCCATGTACACCCATGCAAGTGCGTCACTGGTGCCGTCTGTGTAGCTCACCGGGGCAGGCGAGGTGTG
>NW_010543881.1:0-758 GCF_000687285.1 Phaethon lepturus | reverse complement strand
GCTTGTCAACCACACCACTCAGCTTGGTGTCTCTGCAAACTTGATGAGGGTGCACACGATGCTGCTGCTTATGTCATTGATGAAGCTATTAAAAGAGTACTGGTCCCTGAGGGACACTGCTCATCATTGATCTCCATCTGGACTTGAGCCATTGACCACTACTCTCTGCATGAGACCACCCAAATAATTCCTCATCTACCCGACAGTCCACCCAACAAATCCACCTCTCTCCACTTTAGTAAGAGGAATGTTATGGGGGACCATGTCCAAGGCCTTACAGAAGTCCATACAGATGACAGCAGTAGCTCTTCCCTTGTCCACTGATGTGGTTACTCCATCATAGAAGGCCTCTAGGTTGGTCAGGCAGGGCTTGGCCTTCTCCTCCCTGTCCTCCATGGGCCTTAGCATATCTTCTAGGAGTATCTGTTCCATGATCTTCCCAGGCACAGAGGTGAGGCTGACAGCTCGGTAGTTCCCAGGGTTCTCCTTGCTACCTTTTTTAAAAATGGGTGCAATGTTACTTTTTCCAGTCTCCAGGGAATTCATCTGACTGCCAGGATTTTTCAAATATCATGGAGAGGGGCTTGGCAACTATATCAGCCAATTCCCTCAGGACTCCAGGATGCATCTCCTCAGGTCCCATAGTCTTGAGCATGTTCAGGTTCCTCAGGTGGTCTCAAACCTGATCACCCTTTGCAGTGGGAGGGACTTTGCTCCCCTGTCCCCGTCTTGCAGTCCATCCACTCCAGGGATGTGTG
>NW_010543880.1:0-4473 GCF_000687285.1 Phaethon lepturus | reverse complement strand
GAGGGAGCACTCGATCCCCTCATCCCCATCATCAATAAAGATATTGAATAAGTCTGGCCCCAGTATCGAGCCCTGAGGAACACTGCTTGGGACCGGGTTCTATCAAATCTATCAAAGCTTCTCCTTTCTGGCCTGAAAAAAGATACCAGTCATTCAATGCACCCCTGAGCTCTGAAGAACTGAGCCAACAGTTTGATTTTTGCTGTTATTTGGTCCAAGTCAGCTGCTCTTCCTTGTGTAGCCCAGAGGAAGCCAAATTCTCCTCTTTCAGCTAACATCAATGGAAGGATTCTTAAGTAACATCAATAACAGGGTAAACACCTCATTCCATATTAACTTCCGTAAGATACACAGGATCCAAGATCTTTAGCCCTGATTTAGGTATCTTCCCATCAATCAAACAATTCAGAAGGTACACAAAACACATGTATGACGTGACTGTAAGATTTAATGGCTTCAGCATCCTAACTAAGCAAAAGTCAAAGCAAAGATTTTATTGGCCTTTTCAAGTAATTCCTCTCTGGGGTAGTTTGCAGTGAAAGTTTTTAATGGGTCAGCAGCATAGTTCAGTACACATGAATAATTTTGTAAGTCTCAGGTTTCTGTGAGTTCTCTGAATGAATCCATCTTGCTTAAATTCTCAGTAGGTCACTGAGTCAGTAACTGGAATGTCACAGACCTTGTTCTGAGAAGGGGAAAGAAACAAAGTGCAGAAAAAAAAAAAGTGGAACAGCAGAAAAGACAAGGGAAACCTGTTCTTAAAGAGTATTTGTAAATAATCAGTAGGAGCATATAAAGAGTGGGCATAGCATAAACCAACCACTGAAGAAAGGATAACAACATGTAGTAGTTACACTAGAGGACTCTATGTTTACTTGGCCAAAAAAACAGGTGTTCTCCCTGGACTACTAATAACAAGCTGTGGTCCTAAGTGGTATCTTTCACCAAAAAATCCTTTGTACACTTTGCTATACAGCTCCATTTTATTGGGAGAAATGAAAACACAGTTATGCAAAGTAAGTTGCTCTAAAAAAAAGATTTAGTAGCAAGACAAACCTTTCTTGATCAGATGTTTGTGAGTTAGGTCCTCTCTTGCCATGACCTGCCTCTGGATCAGAAGGCTTTTCCAGTCTTGAGATTAAGAGCTTCCTTGGTCAGGCTTAGTTATATGTCAACATGTATAAGTGACCTCTGAGTGTCTATATATGACTACAAGAATTCTTTTGGGAACAGTCTTATAAATAAATGTTCCTCTCTATTAACATTTTAAGATAGAATTACTTCAGGTCCCAATTCCATGGCATTGGTCTGCAGGATGAAGCATCTTTGAAAGTCAAGGCTGCACTAAACAGAATAGTTACAATAGTTATTGCTTGAGAGTTTTCAAGATTTCACCCATAATGTCTTGAATGCAGCCAAGTCAACGTCTGTGTAATGTACTAGCAAACATGTCTTGTTAGCATCAGCTAAGACATTCTGCACATACACCAACATGGTAGATGTACCCTTAGGCAGTATGGAGGAGAAAGATGAACAAGATGTGAATGGGACAGGAAGAACGAAAAAAGGACAGAGTGATGTCTGAGGCAGTGCTTGAAACTCTTTTAACCAGTGCCTATGCTGAATGCTAGTATTCTGTACTAAGCTCTTATATCTGCTTTTGCATCAGATTTTGTGTTCATATTCTTACTTCATACTACAGGACCTCAAGTTGATGCAGATGCCTGTGAAATGTCCTATGTCCTATTTTATTTGAGCTATGAATCACTGCAGGAAGTTCAGGAATAAGCAAGATGTTCCATATCTCTATTCCTGTGTAATTAATTAGCTGGTGAGGAGAACAGGTGAGTACAGATGCCCATTTTCTATGAAACTGTAGGTCTTGGTGTCAGTTTTGTAAGGCTCACAGCACTTTGATTTACTGGGCAGCTGCAATGATGGGAACTATTTCCAGCACACTACTGAATGATGTAACAACTTTGGCTTCCAAACATTTTGTTGACTCTCACATTGGAAGGAAAAAGTATGTGTGACAGACTGAACTGTGGGGTATTTGTCTCAAAGATTGGTTATCTGGGCAAGAATTCCTTTGGCTGGCGATGGGAGTGGCTGCAGGGCTTGCTGCTACAAGGCCCAATCATGCACCATCGAGTCATGCAGTAGTCAGGTGATAGTTGCGTGTGGAGCGGGGCTGGAGCTGCATGAAGCATATGCACATGTGCAGACAAGCAAGTACATGTCATTGTCATGGAAATTTCAGCCCGTGAATGAGAATAAAAGGAACTGCCAAGACAAGCCTTTGTGCGATTATTTGTGCTGTTCTTGGTGCCAGTTTGGCCGCTGCTGTAGAAGCAAGGGAACGCTGCCACGATGAGGAATCCAAAATTGTTGAATCGCTCCAAAACCTCATTTGGTCCCTTCAGGGGCAAGTGGTGGATTTAAAGGAACAGCTTGAAAGAGAGAGAGACCAGGTGAAACATCTGCAGACTGCTCTTAAGGAGCAACTCTTTGCAGGCACTGCCCACGAGGAAATAC
The DNA here is from genome assembly GCF_000687285.1 of Phaethon lepturus. Classification (NCBI taxonomy): domain Eukaryota; kingdom Metazoa; phylum Chordata; class Aves; order Phaethontiformes; family Phaethontidae; genus Phaethon; species Phaethon lepturus. The sequence goes on along the minus strand of NW_010543880.1, from coordinate 1,938 downwards.
CCCCAAGATCAGGAGTGGTTTTCCGTTTTGACAACTTGCAGGCAGCAAGAGAAAGAGTAGAGAAATTAGAACTGCCCTTGCTGCGACCCTTGGTTAAGACCAAGTATATTTATGATGACGATCAGGATCAGTTCCACCAAGTCACAACCAAGGAGGTCCCCTATGTCACCACCGAGTTGGTGAAGTTAAAAAAGGATTTTGGTCGAACACCTAGAGAGTCAGAGACAGAGTATGTGTGGAGAGTATCGTTGTCTGGGAGAGAATCAGATTTTGCTGAGTGAAAAGGAGGCAGAGGGGTATTGGGGACTGGGAGTATTTTTAATTACTGGGAATCACGACACCCCTTGGTCTTTAACTCAGCAGGTAGCCTATTGGGCGGGGGGTTTGAACCCCTTTGGAGACGGAGGATCCCCTCGCAATTATGGGGACTGTCGATCAATTGATCGAAAGTGTGCAGAAGATGGCTTGTTTGCAGATGATGTATGATTGAAAATTGGAGCCTAGGCAGGAGTCCCCAGTGATGATGCCAGTAGAGCCCGAACAAATGACTCCCCTCATAAGGGGACTCCTGGATTCCATAAAGCGGATTAGTATACAATTATAGGGGAAAATACAAGCAATGCCTCGGAGCAAAAGGGTTGTAGCTGCTTTAGAAGGGCTTACGCCCAATTGGTGCCACTGGTCCCCAGATAGGAAAATCTGGACATGGGGAGGTGACCAAGAATTGATGAATTATGGGCACAAGTGTGGCCCCATTAATATTCCAGACACTAAAACAGACTCTAGGGGCCTGAGGCAAGCTGAAGTGAAAATGGTTCTGTGAGCTGGGGGTGATAGAAGAACACCCCTCAGAGGGAGAGACATCCCAAATAAGCACAATAGCCTGTGGGCAAAGGGATGACAAAAAGGAATTCTGCGTGATGTAATGGGTGGATTGCCAACAGACAAGTTAGAAAAACTAGTGTCAGGATGGCCTGATAAACTGGCAGATATGGAGGTGAGCTTTAAAAAACCCACTCCCAGGGCACCCTTTTTAAACGACTGATCAGAGACAAATGCAAATACTGGTCCATTGACAGCCACAGTACCGAATATAGCTGAGCTTACTCAACTACAATCCAGGAACGAGCCCACCCAATTGTGGCGACGGTGGATGCTAAGGACATGTTTTTTATGGTCCCCCTACAATCCAAGGACCAAGACCATTTTGCTTTTACTTGGGAATGTCAGCAATTTACTTTCACCTGACTCCCGCAGGGATATAAGCACTCCCCCACATTAGCCCATCATGCATTGGCGCAGGAGCTGGAAAGAATTCAGGCAGAAAAGGGGGTCAGTATTTACCAATATATTGATGACACACTTGTGGGAGGGGATGAGGTAGAAAGGGTTCACATAACTCAAGATAATATAATCCCCCATCTAGAAAGTTTGGAGTTGAAGATTCCACCCAAGAAAATACAAATGCCCTGAAATGAAGTTTTTAGGGATCTGGTGGAAGGAAGGAATGACATGTATCCCACCGGACATCGCTAGAGCCGATGAAGATGCCAGAGTTGAAAAAGAATTTACAGCATGTACTGGGGCTACTTGTGTTCTGGAGAAAACACATTCCTGATTTTTCAATCATTGCAAGACCCCTATATGACTTGTGGCGAAAAGGGGCTGAGTGGGAATGGACTGGGCTCCATGAGGAGGTATTGCAGTTGCTGGTGCTTGAAGCAACTGCCCATCAAGCTCTGGGTCCCATTCACCCTACAGACCCTGTCCATATTGAGTGGGGCTTTGCCAAGACAGGGCTATCGATACATTTATGGCAAAAGGGCCCCGAAGGACCCACTCAACTTGTTGGGTTCTATTCTCGCAGTTTTAAAGATGCTGAAAAAAGATACACTGTTGGGATCACCCTGTATGGCTCAACCTTAAGGAGAAGGAGCT